>NC_083588.1:5114611-5287111 GCF_027579695.1 Neoarius graeffei
CCACATCATTGCCTTCCGTTTTTATTTACAATTTGTACTTTGTCCCAACTTTTTTGGAATCTGGGGTGTGTGTGTGTGTATATGTATGTGTGTGTGTATGTGTGTGTGTATATATATATATATATATATATATATATATATATATATATATATATATATATATATATAAATAAATATAAATAAATAAAATTTATTTATTTATTTTTACTAGGGGGGCGAAGTATTGTTTTCGGGTTTTTTTTTTTTTTTTTGTTAGCAACATTCCAGGAAAACAGCTGGACCAATCTTCATGAGACTTTGAGGATAGATGGGCATTGGTCTCAAACAGAACCTCCAACATTTTGAGTGTTGGTGTCCCAATGTCCTGAATGTGTCACAAATCACTCCCTACTCACTATAAAGTCAGGTTGCTATTTTGTAGTGCTGTCCAAGTGTATTTTTGTGCATTATTGCACCCTGTATAGTGCACTCAGAGTATCTCACAAAGCATGACAAAAAGTAGTGCCGTGGCAAAGAAGGGAAAAAAAGGCTGCGGCAAACAAGTTTTATCGTTTAATCAATCAGCTCACTATATAGTCCTATATATAGTAATTCCCTATATTGTGAGTAGGGTTGCGTGAAAGAATGAGCGATTTAAGACGCAGCGTTTGTAACCAATCAGCACTTTTCCTGATCAAGTTCAATTCCCCGTTCTATTTCTTGATAAACTTTGGAACGAATCAGAACTAGAAACGAAATAAGAGAAACCTCATTATGACTTTGTAGTATCGGAAGATAATCAAGAGATAAAAAGATAAACGAAATTCACCTTGTGGTTCGCTAACGCGACTGATTCAATATCAAGTAAGTGGTGGTTATTTTAAGAAAATTGACCTTTTCGTCATCACAGCTTTTGTTTGGTCCTTCTGAAAAGTCAAAAGTTTTGTAATTTTGTTTTTTTTTTTTTTTAAAGTTTTTTGGCAGATAGACTTATGAAACAATATTTTCACGAGTATTCGTGACCTTGAAAGGACAGAGACCAAACTTGTGAGATTGAATCAGTTGTTATAACAATAAAATAAGCGCTACCAGGCGAGGTTTGTTTTGCCTGGCAACACTTTTACTTGTAAATTTATGACTTTCATTTTGGACACTAAGTTTTTCCTCAGAATTTTACCCCTTTCCCTTGGGCTGTAATTAAAAAAAAAAAATTTCAACAAACCTGGAGTGGCCCTCATACACCATCACAGAAAAGTCTTTTTTGATGGATGCCAAGATGTCCATCAAATGTGGACCTCTTCATGGAGGTTACGGCATTCTCCAGCACTACAGCTTGTTTATCTTGGAGTGCAACTGGGGCTGGTTCACTTCTACATGCTCTCCAAGGCAGGCAGACACACTGGTGAGAAAGGCAGCTGGAAGGAAATGGCCACTCGTATATTCATCGAAGCATCTAAACATTCTCAGACAAATCACAGATTTATAATCTCTAACAACAATAATTTTCCTGAAATGAACAGGAATTCAAATACCTCTGGTATGTGTCGATACGTGTTTGGGGACCCGGTCATACAGTGCTTTTATTTATTTTTTAAGCATACGGTGCTTTTTAATTCAGTCTTTTTTTTTTTTTTTTCTCATGACCTGTTTTGTGCTTCCCTTCTGTGGAAGGGTTTTGATTTTTGTTTATTGCTGAGGGTTATTTAATTTTTTTGGGACTATACATTCTGCTTTTATGCTTATAAATTCGCTCAGTCTCACTCTCCATCGTGTGTGTTTGCAGGCGCACGCCTTGTGTTATATTATGATCCCTCCCGAGTGCGGTCTGGGTCGTCTGCGCAACATGATCCTGCACCCCAGCTGTGTCCGCATCTGCTCACGCAACTTCAGCAAGATGCACTGCTACCGCATCTCTGAGCCCCCGCAGCAGTGCGAACTGGGTAATCAGCCTGCTGAGATGACACTCATTAATAAAGCCATAGTGGGTAGACTTAAAGCATGTGTTCATGATCCTACAAGATACTGATTCAGGGTTCCTCAGCAGTGAGTTCTAATCTCACAACAGAAATGCCTGAGAATTTGCTTCACTTTGTATTTGAGCCAATGTTTATGAAGGGTTTTTTTGTTTTTGTTTTTTTCCTTGAGGCTTCAGATAACTTGATTTTGCACTGATTGGATGTCTTCATCTTTCTAGATACTCTAGATGACACCGATGTCCAGAACCCAGGAGCATCCAAGGACAATCAGTCCTCAGGCTCATCGGATACCGGTAAAGATAGAAAGTGGATAAAATAAAAGTAAAAGTTCCTTTCTGGGTCCTGACTACATTAGTCACAGCTTTCATGGGGATTGGATGAGCCGCATAAGTTTATGGAAGGAGTTTCCAGTGTCGGAGCTTTTGGAAAGAATTTTCAAAACGGCAAAGTCGAGAAGGTGTCGCTGTTTTTTTTTTTTTTTGTTTTTTTTTTTGTATTATTGACCTGTATAACATTTATTACAGCTGTTGCTTAAGTGACAGCAGGAATTAACCTGTCATGTGGACAACGTTACGCCACGATTGCATCATGAAGACATCATTGGAGATGTCATTTGCTATCATGAGTTTAATTATTTTTCCAATGACGACAGGTTTCCGAGTGTTTTATTTTTACTAATGTCATGACCTTCCTTCTGTTTGTGTGGTTTCTTAGGTATTAAGAGTGATTTAACGTTTTTTTCCCCCCTCTCTCTCTTTTAGGAAAGCAGACTCTGAGAGTGTTTGATGGGGATGACGGTGTGAAGCGAAATCAGTTCCGGCTAGTTTCCATTCCTAGAATGACCAAGAATGAGGAAGTCGTGGTGAGATTTTAACAGCTTTTTCCCCCATTTCCTGGACTGGGTTTAAAGAACAATAGTATTTGCACCAAGTTCAAGTCAGGATTGACTGATGTCCACGATTAAAGGAAGGAAGCGTGAAATGAGTCAACAAGCACAGAGTTTGTAACTTATTAAAGATGTATTCGGCTGTTTGGTGTGTAATTATGACAGAAATGTCAAGTTACGTTCATATGAATGGTTTGGCTATTTTATTTATTTTTAAAATCATACTTCATGTCTGAGCAGGAAGCAGCTCTCCGGGCGTTCTACATCCCGGACGAGGCGCTGGAATACGAGCTGCAGAATTGCACCCATCCTGATCTGCTCACCGATGACATCATCAACCGCAACGGCGTGCCCGACAACAAGGCCATGCTGAAGGACGGCCCACCGGAGGTGTGGTTTCTTCGAGCCAAGCCTAAAGATACGGAGTTGCTGAAGATCTATGCTGGCTGGCTCAAGTGAGTGTTTGTTTGTTTATTGAAACAGCCAACATAGAATCAGGAGCATGGATTTAGACAATACGTCCTGACATGTCTCGACAATGCACATGCTGTACGCAATTCTCGAGGAGTGTTTGGTAACAAATTCCTTGAACCCTGTGTCATAGCAATGACAGAATCCTGACTTCCTCATCTGCGCACAGTGCCAGTCAAAAGCAGGGCTTTGAACCAGAATTTTTTTCCTATTGGTTCGTTCCGAACAGAAACGGAATTTTAACGTTTCCGGTTTTGGGTTCCACCATTAAATAGACGTTCCCGAACCGGTTAGAACAAAAAAATTTCGTTCCCGGAACGGTTAATTACGTTCCCTGTCAGCTGTTTAACAAATGGCTATAAAGTTATGTCTCTGTCTCATCCAGCTTAAGCCAAATGTAGGCTAATTCTATTACAACCTTCATTAAATAAGACAAGAAATAATTCAAAACTATTATTTCAAATGTTGGCGATTTGGATTCTCAGTATGTCTTCCCATCTACACAAACAGAAAAAGTGCCAAAAATGAAAGATAATTCGTTTAGTGTGTTACCAAAGGCTAGTCAGGCCCTATAGAGGGCTACCGCATGACGTCACCGCGCCGCGAGATTTTGTTAGGCGCCATATTGGAAGACCAAGTACACATCTATGCAAGTACATACATAGATAAAACAAACTACACCTGAAATGTAGCCAGGGCCGGTTCTGCCCTAATCTGGAGCCGGGTGCAACATCGCGCAACCCCAAAAAAAAAAAAAAACACCAGTCTAAATCAGGACAACCATCACATAACTATAAACATTTTATATCAACTATTTTAACTAAATGGGCTATAATAAATAAGCCTGCAGGCAGCCACGGCGGGCTGCCTCAGAAAAGTAATCATTCAATGACACAACTGAAGGCCTGCAGCCACGGCGGGCTGCCTTAAAAAGTAACCATTTGTCCTACCTTAAAACTGGTTTTGCATTTTCTGCCTCCTTTTTTGTATTTTCAACCCTCCGTTTATTTTCTTTCCTTAAAACCCGATTTGTGTCCAGACATTTTGTTCTGCTACCAACGAACTAACTCGTCAGGTCTCGTCTCTCGAGTCCGCGATGATTCCCGTGGGAAGGGCAACAACTGATACATTTTTACAAACAGCCAATAGGGAGGTTGCATTGTTCAGGCTCTTCTTTGCTCAGACACTGCACTTACTCACTTATCACGTGGAGACGTGATAGTTTTTTTTTTTTATAGATAGGACAGTGTAGAGAGACAGGAAATGAGCGGGAGAGAGAGAGACGGGGAGGGATCGGGAAATGACCTCGGGTCGGAATCGAACCCGGGTCCCCGGATTTATGGTATGGTGCCTTAGCCATCTGAGCCATGACATCCCCCTGGAGACGTGATAGTAGTCCACCTTCCCGCTCTCTCCATTCAGTCAGCGAACGTCACACAGGAAGTGAACCCCAGCGGGTCATAGAAACTTGCGCAGGAGAAGAATGGCTTTTTTATTTGTAGGCTACGGAAACTTTGAGGAACGAAATAAAAACCGGTATTAACCGGTTACCATTATTTTTAATAAGCGTTTCTGTTCCGGAACATAAAAAATAATAAAGTTTCTGGTTTCGTTTCTGTTCCATGTGAAATAGAAAAAGTTCCCGGTTTTCGTTTTCGTTCCTTGAACCGGTTTAAAGCCCTGGTCAAAAGTTTGAACACCAAGTTCTAATTTGTTGGATTTTGTTTATTTTTATTTATTACAAGTCATTTCTGTCTTAAAGTAATGATGGATGTCGTTTCTCTTTACTGAGTTGAGTGGTTCTTGATATAATATGGATTACTACAGTTGTGGAAGAGGGCTATTTCCTGTATTTTTATTTACTATTTGATCTCAAACACATGAAGAAGGCAACAAACTCGTCCACTAATAAACTTTTGACGAGGCACACCTGTTAATTGAAAAGCATTCCGGGTGACGACCTCGTGAAGCTGTTTAAGGGTAGTATCTCACTGGGCTGCGACAGCCCGCGACTGGTTGGAGACACAACAATTGCGATAAAATGTGCGAATTGGCGACAATTCTCACTTGGAATCACACTGAATTGATATTCGCGTATTTTACTGCAATTGTTGCGTCTCCAACTCGTCGCGGGCTGTCGCAGCCCGGCTTTCCCTCGGCAGGCAGGGAAGTAGAGGAAGCCTTACGGAAACTGACTTGAGAAGGTTTCACTACGGCTTTGTGACACCGGCGACGCATTTGTGGCTATTTTGAGAGAAATTTTGTCGCGCAAATTTTTTCGAACACGTTCAAAATTTCAGCGACAAAGGAGCGACACTTTGCGACTCGTGCAAGGAAATTGAGAAGCCCCGCGAATGTTTCAAGACACTTTTGAAACTTTCTCGCGAATGACGTTCGCAAGCTGTCGCAGCTCAGTGAGATACTGGTTTAAGATAATGCCAATTGTGTGCAAAGTATCAAGGGAAACGCTGGATACACTGAAGGATCTAAAATATGAAACTTTTTTTTTAACACTTTTTTCTTTACCACATTATTCCAGATCTGTTAGTTCAAAGTAGGGATGGCGAAAACTAAAAAAAATCTTGACCGACCACCAAGCCTCATTAGCCGGTTAAAGTCGGTTAACCTATGAGTTTAAAATTCTAGAATTGGAATTATTACAGGGATGTAAACGGCGCGCCTTTTGGCGGATGCCCCCCTCTCCACGGCTGAATCACGCAGATCCGACCTTCCTTTCCCGAGGGGGGGGGCGTTGGAGCGTCCGACCACAACTTCATCAAAGCAAATTCTGCATATAAGCAAATACCGCCACAGTCCACGAAACACAGGAAGTACAAGCATGAGAAGAAAACAGCAAATCAGAAAGCCGCGCATGCCCGCGCCGAAGCTGCGCAAAATTTAATCTGCGCAGCTTCCGCGCAAACGCGCGCAGCCCCCTGATCCACTGCCCTCCTCCCACACACCCCACGCCTCATGGACTGCAACCACGGGTGCAGATAGAGGGGGGACGGGGGGGATTCGTCCCACCCAGATTTAAATTCACCTCATTCGGTCCCCCCCCACTTATAGGGAGGAAAAAACGTCTATGTTGTCTTTCTTTGCATAAGGCAAACCTCACGGAAAAATCAAAAGACTAATTACCATTCGGTTTATTGAGGTGCACAGCACCCACGTGCAATGAACCGGTGCTACAGGTGCTCTAGCCCCTGCCCCTTTTCTGTTTGCTGTCCAAAGTGCCTTTTCATAGGGACTGTTTTGTTGTTGTTTTTTTAATATTTGTAAAAGATAAGTTAGCTCCAACATCAATATTCTCTACAATTTGACAATAATATATGAAATTATAGATTTATAAAATAACGTTTTTCTATGTAAATGCGGGCATCAATCCGTGACGTCATGCATTCAGTGAGCCTCCGTGCAGAAAGCGCATGCAGGCGGTTGACAGTGGGAGACAGTGCGAGGAACGGCATGGTGAGGTCACACTGAAAGTCTCCTTTCATTTCTTATCTGAACATGCAATACTGTGCAGCTTAGAACACAACAGTAAATGCGTAGGGTTGTTTATCATTTAATGAAGCCGCCTAGGCTATATTTAAACCGTTTGCTCCATCCATTTGATTAACGTGGCAGATTCGGAAACTTTAGTTTGAACGACGGCGTTAATAACATATTCTAGCAGCTTCGAAAACTTAAGGCTGAATGACGACGTCCACAACATATTCTATCAAGACTATTATGTTATAGTAGCTTAGGTTAGTTGAGTTAAAACATAGGGAAACGTTTTCTAAATAAGTGAAAACCTGCATTATGCAAAGATGCCAAGGAAAGAGAGGATAAAGAAGCAGAAAGAGAAGGAGCTGCGGGAGGCAGCAAAAGGCAGTGGATCTCTGTCCAGTTGGGTCAGAAAGAAAACTACCTGTGTCAACTGCAACGGTAGAGCGTTCCTTTTCAAAGTTAAAGCTAGTGAAGACAAAACTCCGCAGCCTTTGTCATGAAGAAAGGCTGTCAGACCTTCGTCTGCTGGCAATTGAGAAAGATATCCATATTGAATACAGTGTTGTCATAGACATTTTCAAGAACATGGCAAACCGAAGACTGCTGCTTTGAAGAATACTGCAGCATTTAGATGGATCTCACACTCTCTCTCTCTCACACACACACACACACACACACACACACACACACACACACACACACACAATGTTCATTTGCAATTGAAATTTAGTTTTGAATAAAGTTAACTTGTGTGAAAAATTTGTTCCAAGTGCCCTTTTTTGAATGTTGAGCCCCTGCCCCTCCAAAGGTCTTTGCAGGGCCCTGGTGCACAGCAGTACAGACATAGTTGTAACTGTGCAGACTGCACAGGTTGCGAGCTTGAGCTTGGTTGCTATGGTTACCCACAACAAGTTTGACAGGCATATCGGGGACAGCGCCTCCTAGTTCAGGACCCCAACACGGCATGATGAAGGGTGCCAAAAGGCAGAAAACGATTGCATCGTTTTTAAAAAAAAAAAAAAAAGACTGTGTAATCTGTGCCTTACTTTATCATATCACCTTGCAATTTTTTGATAGTCTGTTCAAAGTAATGTCGTAGTGAAAGTAAAATCGTACGGAGTAGAGATGCCTTTCTGGTAGCCTCCTTCTTTCGGTGGTAGCCTGTAGATACAGTGCTCAGAAGGCAGTTTTAATGTTTAATCTGGCGTTCCCTGCCATAATTTCAGCGAACATATTGTTTCATAAGGAAACTTTGCGAAGAGTTGTTGACTGACTGCTGCTCACACAACACACAGGCATAGTTAGAAAGTCAGGACACTGGTTTACACTTTATATACACACACACACACACACACACACACACACACACACACACACACACACACATAGCCCAGCCTCTCGCTATGTTTAACAGTTGGAACTTAGTGGTTTTAAAACTAGTTTTGCAGTTTCTGTGCGTGATGATAATGTGTAAACTTTGGATTTCCATAGGCTATGTTAAAATGTTATCATTGTCCTGGCCTGCAGGTAGTTCCTGGTGATGGCAGTGAGGGAGGTGAAATAACATGTATACACACTACCGTTCAAAAGTTTGGGGTCACCCAGACAATTTTGTGTTTTCCATGAAAAGTCACACTTTTATTTACCACCATAAGTTGTAAAATGAATAGAAAATATAGTCAAGACATTTTTCTGGCCATTTTGAGCATTTAATCGACCCCACAAATGTGATGCTCCAGAAACTCAATCTGCTCAAAGGAAGGTCAGTTTTATAGCTTCTCTAAAGAGCTCAACTGTTTTCAGCTGTGCTAACATGATTGTACAAGGGTTTTCTAATCATCCATTAGCCTTCTGAGGCAATGAGCAAACACATGGTACCATTAGAACACTGGAGTGAGAGTTGCTGGAAATGGGCCTCTATACACCTATGGAGATATTGCACCAAAAACCAGACATTTGCAGCTAGAATAGTCATTTACCACATTAGCAATGTATAGAGTGGATTTCTGATTAGTTTAAAGTGATCTTCATTGAAAAGAACAGTGCTTTTCTTTCAAAAATAAGGACTTTTCAAAGTGACCCCAAACTTTTGAACGGTTGTGTGTGTGTATATATATATATATATATATATATATATATATATATATATATATACACATTTTCTTTTTATATATATATATATACAAAATGGAATCATTTGCTGACAGCTCAGTCCCCCCCAGTTCAAAAATCCTATCTGCGCCCCTGACTGCAACGGCACCCGCCTATTTAGTAATTTTAATACAGAATCCACCTTGAAATTACAATCAGACACTCCAACGCGCCCCCCCCCCCCCAAAAAAAAAAAAAAAACGGATCTGCGTGATTCAAAAAAAAAAAGTCGGCATCTGCGCCTTTAGTTTGTGTGGAGAGATATGATCTGCAATAACATGCATTGTTGGCTACAGACCGAAACATACTTTCAGAATGCACTGGCCAAGGCAGGACTAAACTCGATGTGCCTTCTAATAATAATTAAAAAAAAAAACCAGAATAGTAATTTGTAAGCTAAAAAGCCGGTGTCTACACTTTTTTTTTTTCGCCGAGTGGCAGCGGGAGGGTGGGACATGACTGAACGGGTGTTTCTGATTTGTCAGCTGTCTTTAACTGGGGCGGTTTACAAACACAGAATTCCAAGTCCTCCGCTCCAAAATCGGCAGCTTCAAAACGATTGATTTTTTTTTTTTTAACCGACAACCAAAAAAAAATTAACCGGTTGACGTTGATTCAGTCAACCACCGGTCAAACGGTCATCGGTTAACATCCCTAGTTCAAAGTTTTGATGTCTTCGGTATTGTACTATAATGTAGAAAATAGTCAAAATACAGAAACACCTATGAAGAAGTATACATGACCAAACTTTTGACTGGTACTGTCCGTCATATGTGAGAATCGTTTTATCGTTACTGGTCAATTCCGCGATGTATAAGGTTTGATTACAGTGATGTCTAATGCCGTATAAACTCGTCTATGAGAATATCTCAGCGTGAGACAGGGTAGACGAGATTTTTCAAAAATGTGATCTCTGTTTCGGAAATTACTGTGATGAAGGTTTTAAATATTTTTGTGTGTCTGTATCTGCAGGGTCGGTGTTGCCTACATAACTATCACGGTTGGGAAGAGCAGAACGGTAGACTCTGTCATCAAGGAAGTCCTCGTCCAGCTCGGCAAACAGGTGCAACCCTCAGACCTACTTTCAAGCATGTGTTCTCACAGCTTCATGGGATGCGTCCCAAATCGGATGCGACAACTAACGACTTTGTGTAGAGAGATATCGAAAGATCCTGAAGTGTGTTGTTCCTTTTACACCACAGCAATTTGCATACAAAAACCTTGTCACATTGCCAAGAAACCACTGTCAGAAAACTTGTACAACGCGCTGACGCAGCAGTCTCCTTCCACGATTATATATTTTTCTTTTCCTTTTTTTGTTCAGTAGCAGTATTGGTTTTTATTCCGTGTATTATCTAGCTTAGGTTATGCAAAGTTGTTGTTACTATGGCATATTAGAACGAACGCATTAACGAACTTCTGTCAGAGCTGCTGTTCTAGAAAATGAATCGGCACCTTCTGACCAATCAGAATCGAGAATTCCGCAGCATTGAGATGTAATTGATCTTTTGCGTCCTGCATGCATCAGTGCTAGAATATAGATATGGCTTGTGATTGAAACGGGTACATCTGGTCATGGAAACTAACATCGAGATAAAAATAGACAAATACCACATCCTGTCTGATTGGTACACTCTGTGCGCATCAGATAAATCACATCAAACATGAAACATGGGTTTAGGACAGTGTTTACTTTCCGAGTGTCATGTCGAAACCCTTCGTGGCTTAAACCGCATTTTTGTGAATCCGATCCGTCAGCTTTATTCGCCGAAAGACAGTACGTCTGAATCGTGCTTTAATTCTGTGTTTCAGAATGAAAACCCTGCAGATTTTGACCTTGTGGAGGTTTTCATGGGCAGCAAACAAGGTAAGCTCCGGCATCCTTTTTATTTCCTGCCACGATGTAATTGACCTGTAGTCAAAGATGCAGCATGCGTGATCAGCATTCGAATAACAGGAAACATTTGATTCGTGTGTTTAAATTTCCTGAAATTATGATAACATTTATAAACACATATTTAATATGAGAAGCAATAGCACAATGTCAAAACTGATTATCCTTCAGTGCCCATGCGTGAGATGAGACGTGAATAATGCCCAGGTCAGACGGCAGGCTGCAACTAGTTTTCAACTACTTGGGTCTACCTGCGATGACAAAATCGCAGGTAACACGTAAGACTGGTCTTGCGTCAACGCAGATAATGGCGGCAGGTTGACGCAAGTAGATCACGATCCGTTTGCATTTCAGCTGCGGTTCGCTTCCATTAGCAGGTTGACGCATGTAGAGGCAGGCGGTCATGCAACGCTTGAGCGACCAGTCGCGGGTGAAAAAAAGCATGATCGAGTCCAGAAACGCAGCCCTGCAACGGGAAAGAGCTCTCGGTTTCGAAGTTTAAAAGTTCAAAGCGCCGGGAAAACGGCGCGCTCGCAGTCCCAATAAAAGAGAGCCACAGAAGAGCAAAATACTCCACAACGCACAGCAAAGTAACAAAATAATAGAATACAAAAACGAGGGGGGAAAAGGGGCGAAAAACCATATCCTGAGGCGAAGACAATCCTGCGCCGAATGAATATCCGAGCTAGTTGTGGATGAGCTAATGAGAGACAGGTGCGCTGGCCGCAGCGCGGAGAAAACCGGGGAATGGGGTGAAAGATCGCATCAGGAACTACGGTAGATGTTCCTGGCTGGCTTGTCACCAGATTCAGCATTAAAAATCCTGCGTCTTGCAATATGTCTGACCACAACGAAGGATTTGACGCGAAACGCCTGCGACCCTGTGCGATCGGTCGATCTCGGGTCGCAGCATGCGTCTTTCCGCCGTCTGACCTGGCCATAAGTTGTGGTTTTGTCTCACATCAGCGTGCACGTGATTTGAGATCGTGTCTAAACTGTTGAGTTTGTGGTTGTCCTGCAGTGCAGAAACAGGTTCTTTGTGGTCAGGAGCTGTTGCTGGACAAGCTGCAGGAGATCAGGAAGGTATGCTGGGCTTCCTGTTTATCATATTCAGCAAACCGTATAGATTTGTTTGTTTTGAACGAGCGTGTGTCTGCGTTTTAGACGTCTCTGAGGCAGATGAACCAGACACGCTTTTACATTGTGGAGAACAGGAACCGGGTGGTCCAAGTGAACCTGCTGATTGGAGGACTTCCGCTGCAACTCGACGCAGAGGAGTACACAAAGCTGCTTCAGGAGCACCTCGCGATCAAGAGTCAGTCTCACACACTTGTTTTCTTTTCTCACTGGTCGATTTTGTCAGGATTTCACTCGCTAATGCAACCTGACATGGAAGTGCGACAACGTCCTGGCTCGACTGGTTTTAACCTGTCAGTGGTGGATGTCACACTTGGGTTGTGGAACAGTATAATCATAATATGGTGTTTTTCTTGTGCATTAGATATTACTATTGGGTAGAGATGTCCCGATCCAGGTTTTTGCACTTCCGATCCGATACCGATATTTTTTTTCACTTCCGATCCGATACCGATACTGGCCGATACGATACCGGCCTATCCGAGCATGTATTAAAGTTCAAAGTTATTTACCTTCCTTACCTAGTTGTCAGACTCATGTTGAAAAGGGTTTTAGTACTCTTGAGAACAGCTAGCCAGCTGAATTAGGTGAGTTTGAATAATACACAATGGTTGATAACAAGAAACTGACCTGTTTATTCAGGGATAAACACAAAATAGACAGCATTATAAATAAAAAAACAGAAATGGCATCAGTGGTCAGTAAAAAGTGCAAATAAGACTGTAAACTGTATCAAAAAAGCAAAGCACATAAACAACCTTATCTGTATCTATAATATAGTCTATTAACTCAGCATCAGTACTCTTCTCTTGAACAAGTGTAAACCAAGGCTTTAAAAATCAGTGCAAATAATACTGTAAACTATTTAAAAACAAAAATGCCTTCTACTCCCCAATCTGCTAGTGTTAGTTGTGTAGGACCTTTCTTTTTGTCTGCAGTTTTTTTAAGATACTCTTCGTGTTCTTTATGGTGGTATTTTGCTAAATGCTTTATTAAGTTGGTTGTATTAAAACTTCTTACAGCTTTACCACCACGCCTGACTTTATTGTGGCATATGTTGCACTCCACCTCTTCGTCTTTGTCGTCCTTTAGGGTAAAATGATCCCACACAGCTGACATCTTTACCGTTAAACTACTGCTAAATTTACATCGCCGTGATAATGTAGAAGATGCCACTGAGGTAAATTGTAAGGCGCTAATGCTGGTGCTGAAGGTGTGCTGGAAAATGCGGACCGGATTTTGGGGAAACCAGAGCAAAAAACTGGAATGGATTATCTAAATCGGTGCGCTGGAAAACCCGGAGCGGATTTTTTTTTAAAATGGATCGGGAGTCTGGATCGGAATTTTTCCGCGCCTGCCGATCCGATCCCGATGCGCATTTTTTGCTGATATCGGCGGCCGATCCGATCCTAATATCGGATCGGGACAACCCTGCTATTGGGTACGATTCTTAAGTACCCTGATTAAAAAAAAAAAAAATCGGCACGTGCGTATGTGCTAAAGAGCGAAGTATGTTCAGTGATGGCCATGATTGACAAGGACCAAAAATCATGTGATTGTACTTGCTCCAAAAAAAGGTATCAACACGTCTTGAGTGTGTCTGCCTATTTTCCCAGTGTGGATTTCTTTCTTCGGGGTTTTGCGTCTGTTAAATCCTCCTTAGAATTTGCATTCGAACAACATTAACACTGATCGTTCTCATGCCAAAGCTAATGAAAAGAGAAATCTCAATCTCTCTCTCTGTTTCTCTCACTCTGCAGGTCACTTGGTCACAGTCACTTGCGTCTACTCAGCACAAGGTGAGGAACTTGTCACCGTAGCAACATTTCTATGGCAACCTGGCTTACATCCAAGCTCTGGCCATGGAGGAAGAGAGAATAATCTCTCTCTCTCTCTCTCTCTGTGTGTGTCACTGAGTTTGAGAAATGCCTCTGTTCTTGAACACTGCCACAAAATGCTGCTATTGTTTGAAATCAGACTTCTTGACTCCATTGAATCCTACTGACGACTGTGTGTGTGCGCTCTGACTGCAAAAGCTTGTCCTACATGTGGATCTATAAACGAGATTTTTGTTTTACACACACACACACACACACACACACACACACACACACACACAAGGAAGCACGAGGAGAAGCTTGGCAGTTACCCTCGATCGCCCCTGCTCCATCAAACCTGATGGAAGTTCAAAAAAAACAAACCCTGAAACAATCGTTGAACCTCAGATGACCCCACTTCCTGTTCCTAAACACGAGAATTTCAGGAAACATCTTAAACACCAGAACACACAGAATCCGTGACTGTTATGTTTTTCTGTGGACTGTCTGGAAAGTCCATCATGAACAGTGTGTGCTCGTTCTAACATGCGTGTGTGTGTTGTGCAGGAGCGGTGGCTTTGCAGATCACATGTTTTTCTGAAGCTGAACGCATCTACATGCTGGCCAAAGACACCAGCATCACCGACAAGCAGCTCACTTGTTTCATCATACCTGAGATCATGGTACGCTCCCTCTCCCCTCCCCTTCTCCCTCTCTGCTCGTTGCTCTTTCTCTCTTCCTCACCTTCGGTCTCTCTCCTTTTTTTTTTTTTTTGGTGTCTCGAATTGATATTTATGCATGTCCAGTGCAAATAATGCCACGATTCTGCTCTCTGCTGTAAGTGGTACACACCAGCGACCTCTGGTGGACAACTGATAGCTAGCATACAATGAGATCTTGAACAAAAGAATGTTTGGTTTTGTTTTTTTTTTCTTCCAATCATTTTTGCCTTTCTTGTGTTTATGCGCTTGTTCCCACAGGAAAGCAAGCTCACCAGAGCCTCATGCCCTTTACTGGTGTTTGTTAACCCTAAAAGCGGAGGCCTGAAAGGCAGAGAGATCCTTTACGGCTTCCGGAAACTTCTCAACCCTCATCAGGTGTTCGAGCTGACCAGTGGAGGGCCACTGCCTGGGTGAGAATATAAAATATGTGAATGCACTCTTTCAGTAGCGATTTTTATTTATTTATTTTTAAAATTTGTTTTATTTCTGGGTGGAAAATTTGTACCGTAGGTGGTGAGGATTGCATGCACCTCCAAAAACACTTATATCAAAACATGACCTTTCTTTAAATTTGGATTTCCTTGAAGTTCCTCCTTCTGTGTTGGTAATATCTTGCTTGTTTCTGTATCTGTCCGTGCTGTTTGTGATCAGACTGCACACATTTCGCTTCGTTCCCCACTTCCGCATGCTGGTGTGTGGAGGGGACGGGACAGTGGGATGGGTGCTGGGTGTGCTGGAGACCATCAGACACAAACTAGCCTGTTCTGAGCCTGCGATCAGCATCCTCCCTCTGGGAACAGGTACACATTGTCTATACACTCATGATACGCAAAAATAACATGGCAATAATAAGAGCAAACGCTTGATAAAAGTCAGTTTCGCCAGTTTTGTCAAGGTCTTTTTTTTTGGGGGGGGGGGAATCTCATTTGCATTTCAATGACTTGTATGCAACATGATCCTATGCATAGAAATGTGAAATATTTTTGTGTGGTTAGGTAATGACCTGGCGCGTGTCCTGCGATGGGGGGCGGGCTACAGCGGCGAGGACCCCTACAATATCCTGGTCTCAGTGAACGAGGCAGAAGAGGTGGAGATGGACCGCTGGACCATCCTTTTTGACGCTCAGGAAATGACAGAGGACGGAAAGCAGAATGGCTTCCTGGAGCCTCCGAAGGTGCCATATTGCAGCTCACTCCCTAATGTTTAAATACATCTCATGGAAAAAGATGCCTGCAAGCACATTTGTCTGATGAAGTGTGTGTGTGTGTGTGTTTGTTTTATAGATAGTCCAGATGAATAATTACTTTGGCCTCGGGATCGATGCGGAACTCAGCTTGGACTTCCATCACGCTCGGGAAGAAGAGCCAGGAAAATTCAACAGCAGGTCGGTCGTCTGCGCACGCACGCACACACACATACACACACACACACACACACACACACACACACACGAGATGATGCCCTCTGTTTATTTCCACTATGTTTGGGCTGCTGCTTTATATATAAATATCAGTTTTTTGATTAGAAGCTGTTTCTTAGTTTTTATTTCTCCTCATTTTCCTTGTCGTTTTTTTTTTTTTTTTTACACGGTGGGGTGTTAAAAATGTATCACTGTTCAGAGAGATGTGGATTTGCTGCTTCATGATGATGTCATCGTTAATGAGAAAAATAATCTGAAAATATACAAAATTATATCTCCAAGTGCTGCACTTGTTCTCGGAAGTGAATGGAGGGGTATGGTTTTGTTGTTCGTTTGCATGAATGCATACAAGTCCTTGTTTTGACAAAATGCCTCCATTTCCTGTCAGAGCTTACTGTCTTTATCTTTGTTTGTCATCCTAAGCTGAGTATATTTACAACTCACTTGTGTAGAACGCCCTTCGGGCAAACATGTCCGGCAGAAGTGACAGCTGTCTGGCGTATAACACACTCTCAAAAAAAACAAACACACCCCACAACAGTTGAATAGGAGTCCCGACTGTAATAGAGTTCCACTTGGTACCCTCTATATTCAAGTAATACTGTACAATACAACGTTTTTTATAACTTAAACTGATCACCTTTTAATGGCATGTCTCATCACAATAACAGATACTCAGCATTACACCATATGTCTATCACCCTGTAACACACTGCTGACCATTATTAAGCACCTCGGTACTAGAGAGCCACTCGACACACCAAAGCCTGTTGTTGCATCTTATTTATTTATTCCCTTCTCTAAATGGCAAGTATAGCGAGCAGCTCAAGCAAAGCGTGCATATTCAAGCTCAAGCCTTAGTGATCATTTTAAATATTAATTTAATTTAATATATGGTCCGTATCGTGAAATACCGTGACCGAGGTCTTGAAAGTACTGACCGAGGTTAGTATGTAAGGCCGAAGTCACGGTATTTCACCATACGGACCGACCTTAAGCTGGCAAATAATATATTTATTTTTTTCTTTATCAAATTCTAACAGAAAACGGGAGCGCCCAAAAGGGAAAGCCGAGGCGCCATTTTGAATCTTCATTCACGGCTGTAATGCAGATTGCTTCCTCCTCGGTATACAAGTGCACTTCCATGGCAGGGGAAAAACTAGATTTTGCTGCCTATGTAGTCCCCTATTTATACAAAACTGAGCCATTCAGGATTCAGCTATATTTTTGCTTGGCGTTAGCAAGTTAGAGGTTTTTATCTTTCTCCTGAAATGTTTATTTTTTTTATTTCTTCTTCCTCAGGGTAGTAAAACTCGCTTTCGCTGTGAAGACTGTCGTTATCGCTATCCATGCTGTAAAATTAATGCTATTCTCCTGAGAAATGCTGGCAAAAATTTATAAGATTTTTGATAATCTTATAAATAATTTTTTTTTTTTTATAAGATAAATGTTGACAAAAAATGCTACTATGTTTTTTTTGTTGTTGTGAACGAGCGAGTCGCCAGAGGTCCGTAACTGGGGTCCGTACCATAGGATACGGACCCGCTTGCCAGCCAATCGGAGCGCAGGATTTGATGGAAACCGCACCATGAAAAAAAGTGTTCTTTCAGAATGTTCAAGAAGTTAGTGATTCGCGCCGTCTCGTGCTTGACACTGCTTTGCTGTGTATACATGTGTATCTTACTGATGTGCACCTTACTGATGTGCACAGTGTTTACATAAACTATTTAGAAGCGTTATCTCCTATGTCTGTCATATATACTGGCTGTATCGTCGATTATTGTCACTGTTCCGCTCATTCGGCTGTCTCTTCTATTTTCCAGGTTTCATAATAAGGGCGTGTATTTGAAAGCCGGCCTGCAGAAACTGAGTCACACAAGAAACCTTCACAAAGACCTGAAACTGCAGGTGGACAAGCAGGACATAGAACTACCGAGTATAGAGGGCCTCATCTTCCTCAACATTCCCAGGTGACCGCATACACATGTAAAATAAAGACTCGAGCACAGAACACACTCATTCGATGTACATAGCTTTTTAGAATTTTTTTTAAAGGCCTGGTCATGACCCAAGTGTGTGTGTGTGTGTGTGTCGGTAGCTGGGGTGCTGGTGCTGATCTGTGGGGTTCAGACAGTGACACACGCTTTGACAAGCCCAGGATGGATGACGGCATGCTGGAGGTAGTGGGAGTAACTGGGGTGGTACACATGGTAAGTCTCAGTGTGTCTCTCTCTCTCTCTCTCTCTCTCTCTCAACTATTATGTGCATTTCTGACCCTCTCCCCCGTGTCTGAAAAAACATTATGAACCCAACAAGCACAATAACTTTTGACACTGACAGAAATGGAGGAGCACCTCATCCTCACAGTAGTGGAGTGAACTTTTATTTCCCCAGCTTTGGCTCACAAACTTGGCAAACACACATCAGAGTGTGATTATATGATTTTCTTTTTCTCCCGTAGTTATTAAATCGGGCAGACTGAACCAGAGTGACTGGGCTGAAAGAATATAAAATGTGTGTTTTTCTCTTTCAGGGTCAGGTCCAAAGCGGGCTACGCTCAGGGACCCGGCTCGCTCAGGGCAGCTACATCCGCATCACTGTGACAAAACCCATCCCGGTGCAGGTGGACGGTGAGCCGTGGATCCAGTCCCCTGGACAGATCATCATCTCCGCAGCAGGACCCAAGGTACCATCACTGTCAGATATGTTGAAACATGACACCTGAATTCGTGCTGATGATTTGATACTGAGACAGTCTCGTTGGGAACTGTGTAGAAATGGAGGCTCTTCTTTTTTAGGTGTGCATGCTGAGGAAATCAAAGTCCAAGCAGAAGAAGCAATCTGGGAGTCTGAAGGATGGGAGAGCCGAGAGCCCGGTGCCAGGAGATGGGGCAAACTGACAGAAAAGCCCACCACACACACCCAAACACACGTCACACGCATGCAGTCTTTCAGAAGTCTGCACAATGCTGTGCATTCAGTAACAAGTCTGCGTCCACCTCCTTGGTGGGCTAACGAAGAAATCTGATTCACTGGATTCGAGACAAAAGAAACATTGTGTTTCTGATTTGAAAATGAACATTTCCATGTTTAAGAGGCTGCAGCGGAAACCAGTAGAAAGGAAATGAAGCTTTCTTCATACTTCATAGTCCCTCTTCTTTTCACAAAAACGGACGAGTTGATGAGTTGCTTTTAACAGATGTTGCCATTGCATCAAAGTAGTAAAAATGTGCACACGCTCGCACGCACACAGTTTTTGGGAGTGGAAGTGGTTTTGAGAAATTGAGAGCATTGCTCTTTTGAAACCAAATCACAATCACATGGAGTTTTGACCTGGATCCTTGTTTAGAGTTTCTCTAAATTTAGCGCTTTCATATCGGTCGAGGTTTTTTTTTTTTTTTTTGCCCCAGCTTGAAACTCGATTCACTCTATTACACTGTGGCTGAATGTAAGACACCAATTTCTGCGTGTTTTGCTTTCTCACATTTCTTATTGAGATGGAAAAGATTGAGTATGATTGTCATGAATCACTGCATGATAAGGAGATGTGTAGCGATTATTGCCAGGTTGATTGGATTTACCATAAATAGCCAGGTTAATTGGTTATTTATGATAAAATTAACATTCAACCAGACAAATAGATTCGACTCATGGAGCTAAATTAAGGAGTAGCATTTAGTTCTTCCATTTATCATTAAAATTGGAGTGAATTTCCTTTTGGTATTGTGTTTAAGTAGTTAAATCTTAACTGACAAATGAAAGTTACTGAGAAAATCTTAAAAAAAAAAAAAAGAGCGAGAATAGCTGTGTAAAGTTAAAATGAAACAAGACATGCACTCAAAGACTGAAGGAACTGCATTACTGGTCTGTAGATGTTTCTAGCTGGTCTTTTATTCTCTGGCTTTGATTTAACAAGCATGCATTATTATTATTTTTTTTAAATCAATAAATTCATAATCATATATATGAGTGATTCCACGCTTATGGGTACTGAAATGGGGACATGAACTTATTTTTAAAAATTCACCTAAAACCATTTCTTTTTTTTTTTTTACCATCAGGTCACAAAACATGTAATCTTTAATGAATGATATGTTAAAAGAGAACTTTAATTTTCTGAGATGTAATAAAAACATTTTATATTTTATATGCCAAAGTCAGAATGTAACATAAGTGTTGTGGACATATATATTCTCAATTTTAACAATGTAGAATTACTTTTTGAAATATAGGAAGGTGATGTTTTAGCAAATATAATTAATAAACATGTGTAGTAGAATAAACATACACATTCTTTCAATAAGATTAACATGGTATATAGCTAGATTGTAATTAATCTGTAACAGACACGAGATGGACAATCGTAACAGAAGTAATGTAACAGACATCATTTTGGAACTCATAGGCTTGACTTTGGCATATAAATATGTTTTTATTACATCTCAGAAAATTAAAGTTATCTTTTAACATATCATTCATTAAAGATTACATGTTTTGTGACCTGATGGTAAAAAAAGAAATGGTTTTAGGTGAATAAGTTCATGTCCCCATTTCAGTACCCATAAGCGTGGAATCACTCATATATATATATATATATATTTTTTTTTAAATCTGGAAAAAAAAGGTTGACCATAATGGCCAAAAATGCTAAATCTATAATGATTTATTGTAGCAAGTAAAATCTACCTTGAAGCACGTGTGCCAAGCAAAATGGCCGCCACTAAGCAACATTTTTCGCATTAATGTCCGTGCCATGAATTTTTATGTGCCATAGTAAAACCTTTTAGCTTTCTTCACCGTGCTCATCCTGACACTGTGCCTGCTGTTTGCACACAAGTGTCAATCATAGAAATGTTTCAGCAGTCAGACAGTCATCTTGCTCTTCTCCGAAACGCTCGGCTGGTTGGTTTAGGTTTCAGTCAGCATTTCTACAGCCGATCGCGTTTCTCAAACTTGCATCGCGTTGTCTGAAAATGTTTCACATGGACTTGAAGTCGGATGTTTCTTTTCTTTGAAAACGGACACCAGCTGATTCTCTTTACGTTGGCTGCTCGTCGTCATGTGGTGGTGTCAAGTCAAGTGAAGCCTTTAAATCAGAATTCATCGTGTAGTCTGACGAGCATGAATGATTTGTGAGCGTGTGTTGAGACGAACTCTTGTACGAGAGTAACTTCTACAGTTATGATATTCTCGACAAATGTTTGCAAAATTGTAAACGTGCCCTACTGTAAATTTGTACAGTAAATATTTAGGTGTAAGCATAATGCTTTATAAGTAATATAGTAATATACTGGATATGTTGAGTGTATATACTGTATGTTTTAGATATTGAATATATTCATTAAGACTAACAGAATGCTGTACTGTATACATGTACTTGATGGACAGTGGTTGCTCAGTCTGATTCAAGTAGATCGTAATCGTAAACTGTCGTAGCAGTGGACATACGTACAGGAACAAGCGGATTTCCACGACCGATTCACTAAATCCGTGCTTGCTCGACATCTACCTCTGTGCTTCGTGCTCTTGGTTCTGCCACTTTCGCTTTGCACGAGTATCTGAAATGCTGTGCCTTTTGGTTTTTGTTTGTAGTGGGACTGGAAATTTCTTAAATGCCAAAGGACTGATCCGTACTGAGTGATGATAGAATTGCATAGCTATCATGATCCAGAAGTATTTTCCCGAATGTTCCGATTTACCTTTTCTGTAGGGAATGTCGGCTCTTCAGTTTTATTTTCCCCCCAGTACAATTCCCATATCAGAGCTTTGAGTCTCAGTCAGTGCTTAAGTCATATCAATCCGACTTAAATATCAGAGTCGTTTGAAAGATGGTGGGGGGAGAGATTCGTGTCCTGAAAAAGGAAAATAATATACATTTACAGCATGGATCACAAAAATATAGTTCTTCAAATCAACATGCACCAAATTTGCTTCGAGTCTGGGATGAGCTCATTTCCTCGAGCCTGTGGTCTCAGATGGCCCCGTGAAAATTTATGACGACTGTTTTCCTTTCACGCTCGCTCAAAAATGACTATTATACAGAACCGGTTCAATCCGAATGAGTAATTATGATAATTACTTAAATCTATGTTTTTCTGTGATTTACCACAGTGACTAATAAACTGGTTCGGTCTTTGTATGAACATGGGCTGTGATGTCATCACGCTTGGATCTTTCTCGTGAGTGTGACAATCTTGATTTTACGTTTTGCAGTCCCCTTTCATTTTCTCTAGACTTGAAAGTGGTATCGAATCTCCAAAAGTCATCATGTTGAATGTATGAGTTGTTTGGGGGGAAAAATCAAATCTGTTCCTCTATACCGATCAATCATTTCACGCCAAAGTTTGTCTTTTGGTCAAGATCAGATCGTTGCACCCCTGCCTAGAATCAGCATTACATGTTGTCAGTATTTAAAGACAAACGCATCAGTCCTGTACTGTATTTTGGTGGTTGAGTGTCTGCTGATAGACGCTTTGTGGCATTGTGTACTGTACAGTATGTGCTGCTCTTCCTCTTTTTCCGGAGTGCTCTTAATTAATCCGAGAAGTCATGGTGTTCATTGTTGAAATGTTCTGAATGGTCATATTTAACTGTTGTTAATTATTGAATGATGTATGTATGTGTGTGTGTGTGTGTGTATAATGAATTCCCCTTGTAGTGCCTCATCGAAGTGCTTTTAGAAACTGCAGCATTGGTGTACTGTGTGTCCAGTCCTTTTGACCTTTTTAACACTGATGTTGGTATATTATACCGAAGATTTTGAACATTTTTCTGATGCTAAAAAAAAATATATATATATATCAAAGGTGGTGTGAAAGGATGTTGATGGTGGGGATCAAGGTTATAACCTTGAACCATCTGACCTTTTAAAAAATACGTATTGTCAGGTCGAAGCAGCTATGAAGCTAATATAAAATTAAAGCTATAAAGCTGGGCATTGCTATGTTCCAGGCACTTACATATTGCAGCTTTAAATTGCACATTCTGTACAGCTATTAGAAAAAAATGTCAAGGTCATATAAATGAAGGCTGGAAAGTCTGATATCAGAAGTGCTTCTGTCAAAAAAAAATCACATTTCCAAGGGACTGTGTTAACTGTGGGTTTATAATTGGAAAAAAATATTTTTTTTGTAAAAGCGGACACTGATAATGGAAGTATGCAAGAAGTCTTCTGTTGACGGTCATAGAAATGCTCAGAATCCTATCCAGTACATGTTTACCTTCATCATTTTAAAAGAAATCGTAAACCTGGTCTAAGATCAGTTTAAAAATGCTATATTATTTGAAAAGGACCGAAGAACAGTGCGTTATTCTCTCTGTGTTCAAGCCGTTCTGCTGCCTTGGTCGATGTTGGAGAATTGTGCTGTTTTAGATCATTTTAGAGCTTATGTGCCTCCACATGACTACACTCGTTCAGTTATGTACCTACTCTCATAACATCTCGTGATCAAATGTTTTTGTACTGATATAAAATCTAAGCTTAATGTTCTAAGATCTGTAGTATACAGTAGATGTGTATATTTTTGAAGAGAGATGTTAATTTTAACTGCCAGGAATATTGCACTGACCATATTGTTGGACAATATTGTGTGTCAAATGAATGTTAAATAATTATAAATGTATAGATTGATACATCAGATGTGTAATACAAGAATACAGAAAGAAAATATAAATTTGGCATTTTTTTTGGTACAATGCTGGCTGATTTGTCTTTTTTTTTGTGGAATGTTGTGGAAAATCCTTGTTTGTTTTCCTGTTGCCTCACAGTTTTAAACCTTTTTCGAATTGGCTATGGATCTTGGCCCATTCTCCCTCACTGGCTGCTATTATTTACAAGTTTCCCTGATTGGCTGTCAGTCTGTGCCAATCTCCTGTTTGGCAGATCCCCTTCTCAGCTTCTGGTTTTGATGTCCTGATAATCTGACTGGTCTTTTCATACACCCCTGACTGGCTAATTGTATTGGCCAAATGCCCAAAATTGGCTGTTGGTACTCAGGCAATGCCTCAATGGCTGGTGGAAATGAAAAATGCCCCTCATTGCCTGAGGACATCGGCTGATGACCTTGACTGATCCCCCTTGTTGGCTGCTGGTTTTGACTGATTTTCCCCCACCAATTGACTGCAGGTTTCAACCAGTTCCTCTGATTGGCTACTGACATTGACTGACTAATCTGCCTCATTCACAGCTTACATTGACTGATCCCCCAATTGGTTATTGACTGATCCACATCATTGGCTGCAATTGCTGGTATTGACCGGTTCCCCTCATTTTCTGCTTGGATTTCCTGATCCCTCTCGTTGGTGATTGACGGATCCGGCCTGATTGACTGCTGGTATTTATGAACATTTTTCCCAGTTTACTGCACGCTGTTTTTAAATTGTGCTTTTATTTTTTAAAATTTTAATCCAAGTATAAAAATGTTTTTGGGAACCCGCTGTGGAATCTACAATATTGTCCTGTATTATAAAGATTCAATCCTTTTTATGGAAGTTTATGAAGTCCAGATTTGTAAATCGGCTCCAACCGCAATTATTTTTTTCAATGTAGCCTTCACAAATCCGACCAAAAATAATAAGTATGATATTCATTTGAAGAAAAGAAAATATGCATTGTTTCAGGTGTGAAATAATTGAAATGAGAGTTATGTCGAAAAAAAAAAAAGTTGATTTGACAAGAGAGTTTACTGTTGATTTAAACAAGATAGAAAAATGTGAATAATCTTTAGACTTTGCATTTTGGTCATTAAAAATATGCTCATGCTAAGGAATCAATTTCCTGTACAAGAGTGTTAGTTTGTGATTAGTTCTAGTGTTTTGTTACAATCAGTATTGCTTTTTTGTTCTTCTCATTAAAGATTAAGGCACACAGTGTTGTGGAGTCGAAGGTTCAGCCCAGGTTAATATCTCCAGCGAACAGGGTGATGAGGAGGATGATGGTGAACCCGGTGAGGAGCCCAGCGTTCTGGATGAGGAAGAAAACCGTATCTGTCTTCCTATTCCATCTCTGGTCCTTAGCGATGGCATTCATCTCAGGGAACTGCGAAAGAAAGTGAGGCAAAACAATTCAACCTCCAAGTGCTGATTAGAGCTTTGCATGTGCAGTGTAATAAACTTGTGGACAAAGAGCAAAGCTGATAATGCTGAGGTCAACATTTTATAGCGGAGACGGATGTCCAGGATGTATGAAATGCCTCAGAACAGTTTCTGCCTTTCATGTCACAAGGAAATATGATGAGACAGAGAAAAATAGACCTTGATTCAGGAAGCACTTAGAAGTTTTCAGTTTGGCACTGGTGTGCAAATCCGGTGAGGGCAGTAAACACTTAAGATAAGAACGAACTGTAGGTGCAATTAAAATATATATTTTTAATTTGGAGCCTGAACCAGCTGACTGTCATTTTCCCTGAACATGGAAATGAGCCTGATTGTAATTGTTATCACTGGATCATTACTGCATCCTGTTTGGACAGGAATGAAGGAAATAATAGGGAGGAGATCATAAGCTGTTGTGTGAAGTATCAGGTATACTCAATGGTCTACAGGCCATGCTACATATTACACTTAAAAACTCACAAGGCTCTATTTAGCCCATTTCCAGAAAAGTTGGGAGATTTTCCAAAATGCAAGAAAAACAAAAATCTGTGATTTTTTTTTTGTTAATTCACGCGAACCTTGATTTAACTGACAGAAATACAAAGAGAAAAATGTTATTCTTTTACTGACTAACTTAATTGTAAATGTAAACAAAAGTTTGAATTTGATGCCTGCAGCACACTCAAAAATGTTGAGACAGAGCCATTATTACCATTGTGTTCCATCACCTTTCCTTTAATAACACTTTTTAATCGTATGGGACCTGAGGATACTAATTGTTACAGTTCTGTCAGAACCACTTACATCAAGGAGCGTTATTTACGTTGCAACAAGTTGTATTTGGCAGCTGGCTCTGTTCTGGGATCTCCATGCCCTTCCACGTGCATACGTGGAAAGCCATGGGGGCTTTCTAAGGGGTTGTTCTCAGTGTGCAGTGATTGTCCTTCCTTGGACCACTTTCTGATAGGTGATAATCAGCGAAACACAGAAGAGCACCTGCACAACTGCTGACAAAGTTAATGCTGGCTCAGATAGAAAGGTGTTAGAACGCGCAGTGCATCACCGCTTGCTTTGTATGGGCGAAGTAGCTGCAAAACTAGTCAGGGCGCTCATGCTGACTCCTGTCCGCCAGGAAGGTGCCTACAATAGGTATGTGAGAATCAGAATTGGACCATGGAGCAACAGAAGAAGGTGGCCCGGACTGGGTTGTAAGCAGGCATCGATGATAGAGAAATGACATTGATTTATAAAAATCAGGCAGCATGGAGGTGGGTTGCAAAACGACTTGCAGGTTAAAGCAGCTTAAATAAGGTGCTCGATGCGAGATTTGCCAATAGAATGCGTCGAAGGGGATCAGCTGGGCCGACAGCTGACGCCGGCTGGCTTGAGATCGGCGGCAGTCAGCCGATCTAGCTGGGCTCGAGGGCTGTGCTTGACTTCGTGGCCTGCCAGAACTATGCTACGCTCGATTTTTTGCAGTTGGAACGTTGGACCATTTCTTGTTTGATATAAGATTTCAGCTGCTCAACAGTCTGTGGTCGCCGTTATCCGATTCTTCTCTTCATGATGCACCATACATTCTCGATAGGAGACAGATCTGGACTGGCAGCAGGCCAGTCAAGCACACGCACTCTGTCTCTACGAAGCCACGCTGTTGTAGTCCATGCAGAACGAGACCTGGTATCGTCCTGATGACATAAGCATGGACTTCCCGGGAAGAGACGTTGCCTTGATGAACATGTCTCTCTAAAATCCCAATGTATGCCCCAATACATCAGTGGTACCTTCACACACATGCAACTCACCCATGCCATGGGCACTGATGCCCCCATACCATTACAAATCCTGGCTTTTGCATCTTACACCGATTAAAAAACCTGACGGTCACGTTCACCTTTGGTGCCGAGAACTTGCCGTCCAGTTTTCCCAAAAACGCGCTGAAATGTGGACTCGCCTGACCACAGCACACGTTTCCACTGTCTTTTTGTCCATCTGAGAGGAGTTCAGGCCCAGAGGAATCGGCAATGTTTCTGTGCAGAATTGATGAATGGCTTCCTTCTTGCAGAATATGTTTTCAGGTTGCGTTTCTGGATGCAGCGGCATACTGTGTTAAGTGACGATGATTTTCCGAAGTGCTCCCGAGCCCATGTGGCTATATTTGTCACGATAGCATGGCAGTTTCTCAGGCAGTGCTGCCTGAGGGCTCAAAGTTCACGCACATTCAACAGTGATTTCTGACCTCACCCTTTACGCCCCGAGATGTTTCTTTGCTTGAATCTTTTGACGACGTTATGGACAGTCGATTTTGAAAAGCTTAAACTCTTAGGTTGAGAGATGTTCCTTTTGAACTGACTAAAAATTCTTTCATGAATTTTGGCACAAAGGGGTGAGCCACACCCCATCCTTGCTTGCAGAGACTGAGCCTTTGGTGCATGCTTCTTTTATACCTAGTCATGTTACCAATTAACCTGCTTCTGATGGAATCTTCCAAATTGGTGTTACCTGATTATTGGATCAACTTGTCAGTCTTATTCTGCCTCTGTCCCAACTTTTTTGAGTGTATTGCAGACATCAAATTCTAACTTAATTGTATTATATAAATATAAACAAACTTGGTCAGTAAAACTATTGAAATTATTTTCTTTGTATTTTTTTTTTCAGTAAAATAAAGGTTCACATGAATTATGAAATCACAGGTTTTTGTTTTTCTTGCATTTTGGAAAATATCCCAACTTTTCTGGAAATGGGATTTGAGCATAGCAGACCTCTTTTGGAGAGCTTGCTTTCTATCGTTTACTCTTGAAAATGATGAACATGACTGAGATGGAGATTAGAACAGTATTGTGCGAGAAAGGTATTGCTATATAAAAAGATGATCTGGTCTGTCAGTCAGACAGGACGGAAATGTGCGTCTCACCATGTCAGCGAGGGCGATGTAGAGAAACATCCCTCCAGCGAGGGCAAATATGACATTGGGTGCGAACGAGCTGCCCAGCAGGATCCCAAACACCAAGCCTATATAACACGACATGGCTGAGAGCAGGTTAAACAGCACGGCCTGTCTGACGCTCATCCCCGAGTTCAGTAGGATCACAAAGTCACCTGCAGGGGGAGACAGAGCAGGAAACAAACGTGGGTCAGAAATCCAAGCCTGTTCAGAGGAATCATGCTGTCCTGTTGTTTGAACCTCTTTCACTCTTTAATCACTATTCAGCGTGCTTTGTTTAAATGCATCTGTTTGTATATGAACTTTGAATTCGCCTGTGAGGAAAGGCATGTGGAAAAATGGATGGGTTTCATCGCACGGTTGCAAATACAACGAAAAGAAATCCAAATCCAAATAAATGGAATAACAGGAATCAAAATGGAGATCCTGTGGGGGCTTTTTTGTTTGTTTGTTTTTTGTTCGTTCAACACAACAAAAATGCAACTTGTGTTCGACTTCACACAGCAAGGCACAGAACAGAAAAGTTAACACAGGCCCTGTGTGTGGGGGTGGGGGATAGGTGTGACCTCTGACCCTGCAGCAAGTCACAGAGTGAGCAGTTGTTTGTTTTAAATGCACACTTTGGCACGGACTGAATCGCTGCAGAGGAACATGCACGTGAAACGTGTGGACTGGTTAAACTCCCATCCGAGCCTGATACTTGGGTGACCCAGAACTAACCAACTCAAAAAACTCTGCTTTTGTGAAACGTACAGTGGTGCTTGAAAGTTTGTGAACCCTTTAGAATTTTCTATATTTCTGCATAAATATGACCTAAAACATCATCAGATTTTCACACAAGTCCTAAAAGTAGATAAAGAGAACCCAGTTAAACAAATGAGACAAAAATATTATACTTGGTCATGTATTTATTGAGGAAAATGATCCAATATTACATATCTGTGAGTGGCAAAAGTATGTGAACCTCTAGGATTAGCAGTTAATTTGAAGGTGAAATTAGAGTCAGGTGTTTTCAATCAATGGGATGACAATCAGGTGTGAGTGGGCACCCTGTTTTATTTAAAGAACAGGGATCTATCAAAGTCTGATCTTCACAACACATGTTTGTGGAAGTGTATCATGACACGAACAAAGGAGATTTCTGAGGACCTCAGAAAAAGCGTTGTTGATGCTCATCAGGCTGGAAAAGGTTACAAAACCATCTCTAAAGAGTTTGGACTCCACCAATCCACAGTCAGACAGATTGTGTACAAATGGAGGAAATTCAAGACCATTTGTTACCCTCCCCAGGAGTGGTCGACCAACAAAGATCACTCCAAGAGCAAGGCGTGTAATAGTCGGCGAGGTCACAAAGGACCCCAGGGTAACTTCTAAGCAACTGAAGGTCTCTCTCACATTGGCTAATGTTAATGTTCATGAGTCCACCATCAGGAGAACACTGAACAACAATGGTGTGCATGGCAGGGTTGCAAGGAGAAAGCCACTGCTCTCCAAAAACAACATTGCTGCTTGTCTGCAGTTTGCTAAAGATCATGTGGACAAGCCAGAAGGCTATTGGAAAAATGTTTTGTGGACGGATGAGACCAAAATAGAACTTTTTGGTTTAAATGACAAGCGTTATGTTTGGAGAAAGGAAAACACTGCATTCCAGCATAAGAACCATATCCCATCAGTGAAACATGGTGGTGGTAGTATCATGGTTTGGGCCTGTTTTGCTGCATCTGGGCCAGGACGGCTTGCCATCATTGATGGAACAATGAATTCTGAATTATACCAGCGAATTCTAAAGGAAAATGTCAGGACATCTGTCCATGAACTGAATCTCAAGAGAAGGTGGGTCATGCAGCAAGACAACGACCCTAAGCACACAAGTCGTTCTACCAAAGAATGGATAAAGAAGAATAAAGTTAATGTTTTGGAATGGCCAAGTCAAAGTCCTGACCTTAATCCAATGGAAATGTTGTGGAAGGACCTGAAGCGAGCAGTTCATGTGAGGAAACCCACCAACATCCCAGAGTTGAAGCTGTTCTGTACGGAGGAACGGGCTAAAATTCCTCCAAGCCGGTGTGCAGGACTGATCAACAGTTACCGGAAATGTTTAGTTGCAGTTATTGCTGCACAAGGGGGTCACAACAGATACTGAAAGCAAAGGTTCACATACTTTTGCCACTCACAGATATGTAATATTGGATCATTTTCCTCAATAAATAAATGACCAAGTATAATATTTTTGTCTCATTTGTTTAACTGGGTTCTCTTTATCTACTTTTAGGACTTGTGTGAAAATCTGATGATGTTTTAGGTCATATTTATGCTGAAATATAGAAAATTCTAAAGGGTTCACAAACTTTCAAGCACCACTGTATGCTCTTGGGGTTACATTCATGCCATTTTGGCCTTCAAGAGACACCATGGACCAACTTAACTGTCCACGAAACTCTAAAAGAACTCTGAAAGAACTCTTTATGAAGTGTTTTATTTAGAGCATAAGAATGACAAAATATTTTTGCCAATATTTTATTCATTCTCATGACCAAGTTATTACCTGACCTGGGACGGAGTCCACCAGTGGGCGAGGTACTGTTTTCTGTCGGGTTTCTTTTTTTTTTTTTTAGCAACATTACGGGAAAACGGCTGGACCAATCTCGATGAAACTTTCAGGATAGATGGGCATTGGTCTCAAATAGAACCTCCAACATTTTGAGGGTCATCCGATCAAGGTCACCATAAAGGTCAAAAGCTTTTTTGTTGTGTCTACTGCTTCGTATAGAGGCGCTAGCCACTACGTCATCGTGCTGTAAGAGTGTAACGATTGCGCACTGCGCATACACGTATTCCGATTAAAATGGCCGGTGAGTGGATACAATTCGGTTGACCGTTTGAAATAAATGGACTAGACTAAAGAAATCGCTTTCAGACATGTTTCTGCTTATTACAGAGGGAAAGTGCGTTCCACTGAGCTCTAGCGCCAGGCCATTTCTGGGAAATAAGAGTTTGGGTCATGGCAACAGCGTGTGTATGTCGGCCTCGGTTCGGAGGTTTCAATTTCGAAAACTGTAAGAGGTAAGAGTCAAATAATTTAAAATACACACACTTGGTATATTTTACTTTTTTTTTTTTTTTAAATCATCTTTGGATTACGCTTCATTTTTGTGGCTACTGCCTCATAGAGTAAATATATACTGTATGCTATACTTACTGTATGGACATGGGATCAGAAAACTATTTTATTTATAAGCAGGGGCTGCATAGACCCAAAGGGAACCTCTTCTTTTATTATTTTTTAATTATTTATTTATTTTATTTATTTTTTGCAATATCTTCCTTCATATTCATCATAAGTGCTACCAGGCGAGGTTTGTTTTGCCTGGCAACACTTTGTTGTTGTTACTCCTCTCTCTCTCTCTCTCTCTCTCTCCTCTCTCTCTCTTTCCTTGTGTGTGTTTCTCACCAAGCTCATGAGGGAACTCCTCACACACAATGGCGATGGAGGTGCTGAAGCCGGTGAGGATGGAGACGGTGAAGGAGACTCCAATGGCCAGGCCATCGATGAAGTTGTGAAGGGCATCACTGAGTGTGATCATCCACGCCAGCGTCTTCACACGCGCCAGCTTCACACAGCAACCCTGAGATGGCAGGGTCTTTACAGACAGGAGAGAGAGAGAGAGAGAGAGAGAGAGAGAGAGAGAGACAGGTTTCGTATGATTTTCTCCAAAACAGTGTTCGTGAACCAAACACTGTCGTGTTTCGTGTGTTTTGATATCAACAGATGTAGCAGTTTGCACAATTATAAACTGGAATCTATAATCATCCATTTTAGACGTCTTAAAAAGTCCATCTTCAATAAGCACACACCTTCACAGGTTTGGTTTCTTTCCAATGTTAATGTACAACTTGTGTGTGTATAATGTATATAATCACACACTGAATATGGAGAATTGACAATTTTGATTTCAGTACATTGTAATATGACATCAGGATCATATATTTTACAGTACCTAATAATGCCAAGGTCCTGGTGGCTTCAATCTACACTTCTTATCTACAGTACATTATTACAGTACATGGTTATAGTGCCAGAGCGAAGGATTTATTAGCGTGTTCTTTCTATGCTCCAAGGTGAAACATTAGAAGAGCCGCATGGTAAACGACAGTGTTTGGTCGCTGCAGCTGTAACAATTTCAGCCAAAAACAGCTGCGTGTCTCGCTGAGACTAGACAAGAGGACACACTGTCCCGGACACACACACACAGAGCCTGCATTTCCCTTCATCTTCCTCACATCAACAGACTATAATGTGGAGGCAGAATCTTTTGATTTATTTTAGCTATATTTCTTCCGATCAGAGAGAAGTCAGGAATAAAACACATGATGTCGTGCTGTTCTCGGAAAATAATCAATGACCAGGTGTTGTGAAGTTGAGTTCCTGTTACTGTAGCAAAGGTTACGTTCCAATAACAACACATCAGTGAAGTGTTTTATTCCTCTTATACAACAGGAATTTGCCATTTTTATCCATTTACAGTTCTGCTCCTGTCCTCGTCCTGTCCAAACCTCCGAGACCCATCCAGAAAATGTGTTTTTCTTCCATGTTTGAGAAATGCTAAATAAATGTTCAAGGCCACTGCGTGAATGAGTAATGAGGTGAGTCGAGCAGGATCGATTTGTGTTCGTTGAGCAATTTCTCAAACAAACTTTTTGAGAGCGTGGCTACTGATTAACCGCTGCATTGAAAAAAAGGGAACGTGCAAAAAAGATGATAATTTAGCAACTGACATTGAAATCCAAATCAAGATGAAGTGACTCTCTTTGCTCAGAGAAATGTAAGCTTTTTCCCCCCCTCTCAAAATTCATAAATAAGACTGAAATTAGAAACCATCGTACTTCTTTTTGGAACAGATGTGAAATGTAGCACCTGTTCGACTGTAGCTTCTGAAGCCGTGCTGCCCTTGTCGCTGTTTGATGAGATGCTGAAGCTGGTGACGGCTATGACGGCTGCTCCGTTCTGCTGAGAAACCTCAGGAGGACTGAAGTGACTGTGGCCAAGCTGGAGGTGCACAAAAACGGAGGTTGAGAGACACTCAGAAAAGTAGGCGATACAATCTTAAATATTAAACCAAAATAGCTGGAACGAGCCTTTTTAATCAAATCTGGTGTTGGACTGGGAATTGTCAAAAGACAGACTTTTGAAAAGACCGAAAGAATTTCGGATGTCCTGACAAGTGAAAGCAGCATGATGCGAGAATTGATATTTTTTGCTCCTGGGTTTTGCTTCCAGTTGTGAAGTATAATTCACTATTATGCTACTGTCATAAATACAAATCACGCTTTGAGCTTCCCTCATGGACAGCTGTACACGTGCATTTGTTGACAAGGTGAAGGATACAGAACCAGCAAAGACAAAGAAGCCAAAGGACCATGTTGACTGAGATGTAGCAGAGTAATGCCAGAGAATTTACACAAGTATGACTGCATAGTTTTTATTTTTTGTGACACCTGAGAGGAAAAGAAGAACAACAAAAAAAAAGAGTGACGCATTTTATTTCTACTGAAATACTGTGATATTTGTATTTCAGGCCATATTCTTTGTTTGCTCAGCGTTTGAATTCACGCCGTGTGTGTAATCGGATACAACGATGTTGGTGACATATGTCGTACGTTGGACAGAGTAATTTATTCCAAGCTAGCTGTTGCAAGCTTTCAAGTCAAAGTATTACACACAACTTGGAGGAGGAGCATGAAAAAGTAACAAAACCAGAACCACATGTAGACTGAGCAATCTAATGCTAGGGGATTCGAACAGATAAAGAACGGCTCGTCAACGAAATTAACCTTACAACACTTGGATGCTCTTGACACAAAGTGATGCAAACCTGGGTGGAAAGCGCACCAACAACGTTCGACAGCAACTGACGCGAGCGTTTACACTCGCCGGCCACTTTAACAGGAACTTGTTCTTGATTCTAAAATCCCTGTTCTTGGCTGCAGGAGTGGAACCCAATGCGGTCTTCTGCTGTCACAGGCTGAGATGCTTTTCTGCTCACCATGGTTGTAAAGAGTGATTATATGAGTTACTATATCCTTCCTGGCAAAAAAGCTCAAACCAATCTGGCCATTTTCCTCTGACCTCTCTTCTCAACTAGGCTTTTGTTTGCACCCACAGAACTGTCACTCACTCAGTGTTTTTTGTTTTTCGCACCATTCTGTCTGTGTAAACTCTAGAGACCGTTGTGTGTGTGAACCCCAAGAGATCAGCAGTTTCTGAAATGCTCAAACCAACGCCCATGCCACAGTGAAAGAAAGTCGCGCTTTGAGCTGACAATTTTTCCATTCTGATGTTTGAACATTTAACTGAAGCTATTGATTTGGATCTGCGTGATCTTATGCGTCGTGCTGCTGTCCAGGGAACGGCTGGTTCGAGAGCTGCATAAAACAGCTGCAGGTGGATGGGGGTTCCTTAGAAAGTGGCCAACATCTGAGTGTTATTTAGTGAGCTTGGTAACGTCACCTTGAGATGTGGCGAGCGGTTAAACCTCTGTGAGTTGACAACTTGGCGAACGGCCAAACGTCAAGCAAGTGCAAGAACACAGCAAGGCACCAAAAATAATATTACTGACGAGTTCTACAGAAAAAAGCCCAGCTCAGCATCTGTCTTTCAGCATTTTAGCTCTCGCCCAGGTGTAAAATCCAGTCCAAGATTTTTTCCAGACTCTTGGTTCACAACCAATACATTGTGTACAACTTTGAATTTCTTGCCACGTGAAATTAGGATGATTGTTCTCGCCTCTGCCTACATGACTTCAAATGTTTAAAAAACAGAACAAAGCACAAGTTGTGAAGATAAAAATGTGAACTTATTTGACTGAGCACGTTAATATAAAACTTAGATTTGAACTGTAGCAGTACCATTGTAAGGGTTACTGCTAAAGAAAATTAATCATCATCTGATCAGGGCGGCACGGTGGTGTAGTGGTTAGCGCTGTCGCCTCACAGCAAGAAGGTCCTGGGTTCGAGCCCCGGGGCCGGCAAGGGCCTTTCTGTGTGGAGTTTGCATGTTCTCCCCGTGTCCGCGTGGGTTTCCTCCGGATGCTCCAGTTTCCCCCACAGTCCAAAGACATGCAGGTTAGGTTAACTGGTGACTCTAAATTGACCGTAGGTGTGAATGTGAGTGTGAATGGTTGTCTGTGTCTATGTGTCAGCCCTGTGATGACCTGGCGACTTGTCCAGGGTGTACCCCGCCTTTCGCCCGTAGTCAGCTGGGATAGGCTCCAGCTTGCCTGCGACCCTGTAGAAGGATAAAGCGGCTAGAGATAATGAGATGAGATGAGATCATCTGATCAACAAGATGAAAAAAATTCAACAGCACTATGGTATAATGCATGTATTAAATATACATCATTGAATACGATTTAAATATTATTAAACACCACAAAGATTCTAATTTTTACCTCTTGGTCCATTCTTAGCATCATCTTCATGATCTTCTCAGTGAAGAAAAGCAGATAAAATCCACCGAAGATCCCAACAGCTTTCTCAATGTAGTTATCTGCTTTCGGGTCAAACCCCAGAGCCTGCATTGATTTCGTAGAGACAAGTTTTCTTATTCACTTAATTCAGAATACTGACCGAATAATCACGCTGTGATTAGCGTGATGTTTGTCTTATGCACTTTGATTATTCTCCAACAAAAGCTTTCAAATAGATTTGACACTTTTTCCAGACATCATGCAAAAAAAAAATTATGAATGATCTGAATTACATTATACATGGATTAAATTATTTTTTTCTTCATTAGAGTGTGTACAATGTGTGAAACCTCAGGTATGAGCTGCAGCACAGCGTTCGAGAACAGCGTCCCGATGGCCAACCCGATGAAGTACGTGAGCACTTTAGGGAAGTAGGGTTTCTTGGTGAAGGGGATGAGGAGGAGACCCAGGAAGGCAGCCAGGTTGATGATGGTCACGGCCAGGAAACCGAAACCCCATACTGTGGACATATATGGGGAGAATGTTCATGGAGTGGAAAAACTGTACAGCTGGTTCCTGAGGGGTGTTGGTTCATATCCCAAATCACAAACAAATATAATCTCATTGGTGCCAAATCGGAGCTGTAGGTACAGTGGTGCTTGAAAGTTTGTGAACCCTTTAGAAGTTTCTATATTTCTGCATAAATATGACCTAAAACATCAGATTTTCACACAAGTCCTAAAAGTAGATAAAGAGAAACCAGTTAAACAGATGAGACAAAAATATTATACTTGGTCATTTATTTATTGAGGAAAATGATCCAATATTACATATCTGTGAGTGGCAAAAGTATGTGAACCTCTAGGATTAGCAGTTAATTTGAAGGTGACATTAGAGTCAGGTGTTTTCAATCAATGGGATGGCAATCAGGTGTGAGTGGGCACCCTGTTTTATTTAAAGAACAGGGATCTATCAAAGTCTGATCTTCACAACACATGTTTGTGGAAGTGTATCATGGCACGAACAAAGGAGATTTCTGAGGACCTCAGAAAAAGCATTGTTGATGCTCATCAGGCTGGAAAAGGTTACAAAACCATCTCTAAAGAGTTTGGACTCCACCGATCCACAGTCAGACAGATTGTGTACAAATGGAGGAAATTCAAGACCATTGTTACCCTCCCCAGGAGTGGTCGACCAACAAAGATCATTCCAAGAGCAAGGCGTGTAATAGTCAGTGAGGTCACAAAGGACCCCAGGGTAACTTCTAAGCAACTGAAGGCCTCTCTCACATTGGCTAATGTTAATGTTCATGAGTCCACCATCAGGAGAACACTGAATAACAATGGTGTGCATGGCAGGGTTGCAAGGAGAAAGTCACTGCTCTCCAAAAAGAAGACTGCTGCTTGTCTGCAGTTTGCTAAAGATCACGTGGACAAGCCAGAAGGCTACTGGAAAAATGTTTTGTGGACGGATGAGACCAAAATAGAACTTTTTGGTTTAAATGAGAAGCGTTATGTTTGGAGAAAGGAAAACACTGCATTCCAGCATAAGAACTTTATCCCGTCTGTGAAACATGGTGGTGGTAGTATCATGGTTTGGGCCCATTTTGCTGCATCTGGGCCAGGATGGCTTGCCATCATTGATGGCACAATGAATTCTGAATTATACCAGTGAATTCTAAAGGAAAATGTCAGGACATCTGTCCATAAACTGAATCTCAAGAGAAGGTGGGTCATGCAGCAAGACAACGAACCTAAGCACACAAGTTGTTCTACCAAAGAATGATTAAAGAAGAATAAAGTTAATGTTTTGGAATGGCCAAGTCAAAGTCCTGACTTTAATCCAGTCAAAATGTTGTGGAAGGACCTGAAGCGAGCGGTTCATGTGAGGAAACCCACCAACATCCCAGAGTTGAAGCTGTTCTGTACAGAGGAATGGGCTAAAATTCCTCCAAGCCGGTGTGCAGGACTGATCAACAGTTACCGGAAATGTTTAGTTGCAGTTATTACTGCACAAGGGGGTCACACCAGATACTGAAAGCAAAGGTTCACATACTTTTGCCACTCAGATATGTAATATTGGATCATTTTCCTCAATAAATAAATGACCAAGTATAATATTTTTGTCTCCTTTGTTTAACTGGTTTCTCTTTATCTACTTTTAGGACTTGTGTGAAAATCTGATGATGTTTTAGGTCATATTTATGCAGAAATATAGAAAATTCTAAAGGGTTCACAAACTTTCAAGCACCATTGTAATACATGAGCTTGTTTCCTGATGGATACAATACAGATATTGCTGGAGTTTACTGCTCTGGGTATTTTTTTTTTCTCGCCGTCTTTTGCAGCAATCCAGTAGGACTACTTCAAAGATCATATCAGCTCATAATATCTCTCAAGAGGAAGCTGTAAACAGTCATATCAGTCTCCGGTTTATTAAATGTTTAAATCTCTAAAGGGTCAGGAAATTGGGATATTATTTCCACATCATAAAAATCAGTTGTCTTGCCAAAAACAAAGGACGCACGACCGAAAACATGTTGCTCATCGATCTGAATAGCTCGGAGTGCTCAGGACAGTATATTAGTTCATTTGTTATCAAGGAATTAGTTCAAAAATTAATTTAAAATTGCTTTAAGTTGTTCTTGGAATGAGTAAATAGAACATAAAATATAACTGCAGTGATGTTTTGGGATCCAAGCATTTTTTTGTATCATGTATCTCTTTTGGATAAGCAAGAGAATAACTACATTTGGACATCTACGAAGATGATGAACTCTGGTCAAGTGGAGGCATTGTGAAGTTGTGTGTCCTTTAATCCACTCAACTTGTATAAATATCAAAAGATGAATTGCAAAGTGTCACCATTTTTTTTTTTTTTAAATACAAATGCATTCTTATTCAGACTGAACATATTGATATCAAATCAAATCGTGTTTTATCTGAGCAGTATTCCAGCAGTTACTTTTTCTTCCTCCAGCTGTGTGAGAGCACTGTGAGCTTCTTGGTTTGGTGACACTTTGCTCAGTTGTCATGGGTTTGATGAGGTTACGCGAAACCTTTCTGCAGGATAACGGCTCACAGAACTCATTAACCTCAGAGAAGCATTTATTGCAGATACAGAGCTGCCACAATAAACTAATCAGCGTGTCAGTATGAAATTACGGGCGATTACACATCAGCCTGCAGGGAGTGCAGCGACCAGAACAAGGTTCAATGATTAGGGTAAAACCTGGAGATTTGTACACTGCAGACAGGGGAAAAGCGACCGTGAGGTGCCAGTTTACACAGTGTACAGTATGAGGAGAAATTCCTCAAAACTTCTCTGCTGGGCTTTTTTTTTTAATTATTATTTATTTATTTATTTATTTATTTATTTTTTACCCAGAACATCATAACCTTAAAATCTAAAGATTTGAATGCAATTTTTCAAGTATTAAAAAAAGAGAAGGCAGCCTATTCATTCTTTCATTTGTTTTCTCGATGACTGACTATTTCACTCACTCTTTCACTGACCCCACACTCGAAGAATCGGATTCACACTCACCCACTGCCTGAATCTCACTCGATCCCTTGGTCATTCACCACCGCACTGGGTCATTCTCCTGATCTCGCTGCCTCGCTTTCACCACCTCACTGGGTCATTCTCCTGATCTCGCTGCCTCGCTTTCACCACCTCACTGGGTCATTCTCCTGATCTCGCTGCCTCGCTTTCACCACCTCACTGGGTCATTCTCCTGATCTCGCTGCCTCGCTTTCACCACCTCACTGGGTCATTCTCCTGAACTCGCTGCCTCGCTTTCACCACCTCACTGGGTCATTCTCCTGATCTCGCTGCCTCGCTTTCACCACCTCACTGGGTCATTCTCCTGATCTCGCTGCCTCGCTTTCACCACCTCACTGGGTCATTCTCCTGATCTCGCTGCCTCGCTTTCACCAGCTCACTGGGTCATTCTCCTGATCTCGCTGCCTCGCTTTCACCACCTCACTGGGTCATTCTCCTGATCTCGCTGCCTCGCTTTCACCACCTCACTGGGTCATTCTCCTGATCTCGCTGCCTCGCTTTCACCACCTCACTGGGTCATTCTCCTGAGCTCGCTGCCTCGCTTTCACCACCTCACTGGGTCATTCTCCTGGTCCCGCTGCCTCGCTTTCACCACCGCACTGGGTCATTCTCCTGGTCCCGCTGCCTCGCTTTCACCACCTCACTGGGTCATTCTCCTGATCTCGCTGCCTCGCTTTCACCACCTCACTGGGTCATTCTCCTGAACTCGCTGCCTCGCTTTCACCACCACACTGGGTCATTCTCCTGATCCCGCTGCCTCGCTTTCACCACCACACTGGGTCATTCTCCTGATCCCGCTGCCTCGCTTTCACCACCTCACTGGGTCATTCTCCTGATCCCGCTTTTACCACCGCACTGGGTCATTCTCCTGGTCCCGCTTTCACCACCGCACTGGGTCATTCTCCTGGTCCCGCTTTCACCACCGCACTGGGTCATTCTCCTGGTCCCGCTTTCACCACCGCACTGGGTCATTCTCCTGGTCCCGCTTTCACCACCGCACTGGGTCATTCTCCTGATCCCGCTGCCTCGCGTTCACCACCCCACTGGGTTATTCTCCTGATCCAGCTGCCTCGCTTTCACCACCCCTCTCGGTCATTCTCCTGATCCCGCTGCCTCGCGTTCACCACCCCTCTCGGTCATTCTCCTGATCCCGCTGCCTCGCTTTCACCACCTCACTCGGTCATTCTCCTGATCCAGCTGCCTCGCTTTTACCACCGCACTGGGTCATTCTCCTGATCCCGCTGCCTCGCTTTTACCACCGCACTGGGTCATTCTCCTGATCCCGCTGCCTCGTTCTCACCACCCCTCTCGGTCATTCTCCTGATCCCGCTGCCTCGCTCTCCCCACCCCTCTCGGTCATTCTCCTGATCCCGCTGCCTCGCTCATTCATTCACTCAATCTCTCTCACTCACTCCCTTCACACTCTCACCACGGTTCTCTATGTGTACTTTAGGCTCAGTTGCTGATCGAGGACAGGGGGGCAGCACTGCTCGGTTTAGGAAGGCGGGACAGATGGTCTTCAGGTGCCCCTTGTCCAGGTGTGTCAGGTTGCTGAGACCGTAGATAGCAAGAATTTCCTCTGCAGATCCACACTAAGAGATCAGGGAAGAAATCGGCAGCAGGTCAGAACAAGAAACACGGAGGGAAATTTTAGCCTTCAATGTCACACAGTGACTCAGTCACACAATTTGTATTTGTACACACATCTCTCTTATTGGTTAGCTACATTACAACTGTAGATTTATCGCTAAACTCAAGAAGCAGCCTTTCAAGACCAAACATTGGTTCACCAAGTATAAATGAGGAAGATTCAAGATTCCTTTGTCACTGCACCTTACAGTACAGTGAAACTGAAGCAAGCAATCCAGTCAGTGTATTCATACAAATGCTTAAAAAAAAAAAAGCCAGATCTGTACAAGATAAACATTCAGGCTAAAAGATAAACAAATCTGTACAAGATGGATAAGTCAATAAAAAAGATGAACATATCTATACAAGAACTGCTTAAAAATAAATAAATGTAATTCTTTGTATCGAGGGTGTGACCTATGCTGCAGCATGACGATCAGTCAGTGGGTTACTGGACAGTGATGAATGAATGTATTGCACAATTTGGCACGATAATTGCACAATTGTCCATGTTGACAGAGTGCAGTTGAGCAGGAGCAATATAAATAAATAAATTTATGTGATCGAGAGAATAAGGTGCATGCGGTTGTAAAAACATACATGTACTATTTAGGTAAGAAGTAGAGGTTGTTGACAGTTTGTGTTAGAGTTGAGTCCCATTTCTGTCTGTACCGCTGGCATCTGTGTAGGTGACTGGCTTTGTTCAGTTCACGTATGACACTCTGGTAAAAGCTGTTCTTTAATCTATTTGTCCATGATGCAATGGACCTGAACCATCTACCAGAGGGCAGTGGTTCAAGAAGCTGGTGTCCAGAGTGGGAAGGGTCCTTTCGGATGTTGGTGGCTCTGCTGAGGCAACGGGTAGTGTAGAGTTGCTCTAAAGAGGGCAGTGGGCAGCCAATGATCATCTGTGCAGAGCCGACTCTTTGAAGGGCTTTCTTGTCTGCCACAGAGCTGCTGGTGTCCCACGTAGCGATGCAGTCGGTCAGCACACTCTCGATCGAGCGACTGTAGAAGGTCACAAGCAGCTGCTCATGAAGGTGGTTGTTCTTGAGGGTCCTCAGGAAGTACAGTCGCTGCTGTGCCTTTTTCACTGCCACTGTGGAGTTTGTGGTCCAGGTCAGGTCCTCTGCAACGTGTGTGCCCAGGAACTTGAAAGTGGATGCACTTTCCAGTTTGACCCTGCTGATTAGCAATGGAGTGTAGTCCTTGTTGTGTTTTCGGAAGTCTATTATGAGTTCTTTTGTTTTTGATGGGTTCATGGCGAGGTTGTTTGCGTCACACCACCTTGTCAGCTGGACATCATCCCTGTAGGCTGTCTCGTCATCTCTTGAGATAAGTCCAACCACAGTTGTGTCGTCCGCGAAGTTGATTGTGTTGGTAGGGTGGGTGGGAGTGCAATCGTGGGTGTAATGGGCATAGAGGAGGGGGCTCAGCACACAGCCCTGTGGGGCTCCAGTGCCGAGTATGAGGGTGGATGAGGTGTGGGGGCGAGTCTTAGCATCTGGGAGCGGTTGGTGAGGAAGTCCTTGATCCAGTGGCAGATGGTTTGGGAAAGTCGTCCTGTAGGTCAGACAGTTTGGGAATCAGTCTGTCTGGGATGACTGTATTGAATGCAGAGCTGTAGTCTACGAAGAGCATCCTCACATAGCTGCCCTGCTGTTTGAGGTGGCAAAGTGCAGTGTGTAGGGCAGTGGTTATCGTGTCCTCAGTAGATCTGTAGGCAAATTGGTGGCTGGGAGGTTGGTTCTGATGTGCTGCTGGACCAGCTTCTCAAAGCACTTCATGATGATTGGGGTGAGTGCCACTGGGCGGTAGGCATTGAGGCCACTGATGACTGGTTTCTTTGGTACTGGGATAATCGTTGCTGATTTTAGGCAGGTCAGGATGGTGGCCTTGGATAGGGACAGGTTGAAGAGGTTTGTGAAGACTGCTGAGAGCTGGTCTGCGCATTCTCTCAGGACTCTTCCTGTCACTCCATCTGGTCCTGCAGCCTTCCTGGGGTTGACAGCCCTGAGCACACGCCTCACTTCGTGCTCTTGTACGCTGAGCATGTGGCTGTTATAGGTGGGAGTGGTTGTAATGTCTGCTGCCTCTGCCGTTCTTACTTCAAAGCGGGCAAAGAAGCAGTTAAGCTCCTCTGCTAATGCGGCATTCGCCTCAACAGTCCTGTGATTGCTATTTTTGTAACTGGTGATGTGCTGGATCCCTTGCCATAGGCTACATCCACACAACAACGGCAACGAGATGTTATTTAAAAATATATCGCGTCCAAATGGGCAACGATCAGTAAAATATCGGGTCCATATGGCAACGCTTGCTGAAAACAATGCAATACACATGCCACACCTCTGGGGCGCTGTAAGACGGTCCCTTCGGAGACACCAGAACAATAGAAGTAGTAAGGACGCATGCGCATAAACTATTATGCGCGAGACTTCATATTAGCCACAAAGTCAGGAAAATCTGTTCGTAAAATTACATTATAATGACCAAATACAATGAAAAGTATTTTTCCAGTCTCACCTGTGAAAGGTAATCCCATGTGATCTCGTTTGGACGGCAAACCTGTTGGTACAGTTAAACGCAGCTAATCTTTATTCTCCGCTTTGACCTATCCAATATGGCGGCGAGGATGACGTATGATTCTACGCGGAAGGCGGCGTCTTTAATGGTCCGGAATAAATTGAATACTACACGTTGATGGATTAATTTGTTGTTTCTCACCTGTGAAAGGTAATCCCATGTGATCTCGTTTGGACGGTAAACCTGTTGGTACAGTTAAAGGCAGCGCATGAATCTTTATTCTCCGCTTTGACCTATCCAATATGGCGGCGAGGATGACATATGATTCTACGCGGAAGGTGGCATCTTTAATGGTCCGGAATAAATTGAATGATACACGTTCATGGATTAATTTGCTCCTCTACGCCCTTTTTGAGGAATGTATTGTCGGACTTAAACCAGCATCTGAAGAGGTGAGATCGCTCCTTTTTTTCCCTATTTTTGCTGGCGGGATTGACTCTGCCCTAAGGGCAGAGTCTCTCTCTCTCTCTCTCTCTCTCTCTCTCTCTCTCTCACTTTGCACCATTACACAATAAATATTCACAGTGAAAATATTTTGTAAGCGCGTTTCATGAACCAAGTTATAGGGTTTGTTGACAACTCGCATCGCATCGCAATGAGAAGATCATTGGCACTACTGGTGTTAAGAATCAGACCATTTCATAAATGAATATTTTGCTGTAGAGCTGCAGTGTTTGTACAATTGCATGTTTTTGCTTCACTATTACTGTCACTATTCTGCTTCTTGCATTACTACTGTGAACTAACACTGAACATAATAATAATAATAATATCCAAGCTCGTGTTTCACTCTCACTAGTGCTCTGTAAGGCTTTTTCCTGGTGATATTCGTTACACTTCTACCCGGCGTGAAGCACTCACAGTCATGTGGTTGTGACGTCATCGTAAACAAATCCGTTCTACTCATCCAGACGACTTCACAATGGCAACGTTGCCAGATCTTTCCACTCTGGAACCCGTTCTCAAAAAGATTGCGTTTTGGGCACCCAAAACGCCGGTGCCGTGTGGACGCCAGGCCTAAACGATAAGCAACTGTATCGGAGTCACCTGAATCCGTTGCCGTGTGGACAGGGCCATAGTCTCCGTGGGTCGTTGTAGGCTAAATGGTCCTCAATCTTTTTCCCATACTCAGCTTTAGCACCTTTGATGGCTTTCTTGAGGTTGGCTATGGCTGTGCTGTATTGACCCATCCCACGTGACGTCACGACAAATGCGGCTGCCATTTTGGACATGAACTACCAGTAGTCTACCAGTAGCCAACAACGAGGAACGACGGCGAAGCATCGAAAGGAATATAGCCATCAAAGAAAGTTTTTACTTTCAGCAAGACTTCCATCATGCCATTATACTGTTGTGCACCTGGATGTAGTAACCATCAACACACAAGGCAAGATTTATCATTTTATCGGATCCTGACAGATGCTGACCGACGGAGAAGATGGATAGCGGCCATTAACAGGAAAGATTGGCAGCCCTCGGCATACCAACGCTTGTGTAGTGACCACTTTGTTGGAGGTAAGACGAATAAAATTAGCCAGAAAAGGCATTACATTGCTGTTAACATTTTGTGGCGGCGAGTGTGTAACCAAATAACTAAATAATAAGTGTGTAACCTCTTTGTTCTTCTGTAGTAGCTATTAGCTAACGACATTAGCTAACGTTGTGTTCCTTTGCTGTTGGTAGACTGTAGGACAGATCAGAGGTAATGTCCTACAAATAAGTGTTCAAAACAAGAGGAACATGTATTTGTCTCTTAGGCCAAGTTTACATTAGACCGTATCTGTCTCGTTTTCTTCGCGGATGCACTGTCCGTTTACATTAAAACGCCGGGAAACGGGAATCCGCCAGGGTCCACGTATTCAATCTAGATCGTGTCTGGTCCGGTGCTGTGTAAACATTGAGAATACGCAGATACGCTGTGCTGAGCTCTAGCTGGCATCGTCATTGGACAATGTCACTGTGACATCCACCTTCCTGATTCGCTGGCGTTGGTCATGTGACGCGACTGCTGAAAAACGGCGCGGACTTCCGCCTTGTATCACCTTTCATTAAAGAGTATAAAAGTATGAAAATACTGCAAATACTGATGCAAATACTGCCCATTGTGTAGTTATGATTGTCTTTAGGCTTGCCATCCTTCCACTTGCAAGTGGTAAGTGATATGCGCTGGGATCACACACACAGCGGCTCAGTCCCGAATCACTGCTTGTGCACTTCACTCGCGCGCTCTGTGAACTGCGCAGGGCCAGAGTGCACACCCTCCAGAGGGCACTCGCTGTTCAGGGCGGAGTGATTTGGAGCGCAGGATGCCTGCGGAGCCGAGCGTATCCGTGTATTGGTGTTGCTGTGTGCACACTAATCGTTTTAAAAACGTTAATCTGATGATCCGCTGATACGGTCTAATGTAAACCCCACCTTAAATCCAGGCCGTTCCCTGTAATCTGTAACAACGGTTGGAGAAAGTAATGGCTAATAGTGAGTGCACAAACCATAGAAGGTAAACTGTACACAGCGCCAGGGCAGTGTGATGGTATGTCTACTTTTAGATTGTGTTAGCTTATCAATGAACACACTCGTCACTCGACGAGTTTCATGTCTTTACGACGGATACTTAAATTTATAACGGGCCATGTCTCAACAGACTAAGAAGTTATTTCAATGACATTTAATAACATTTTGTTTATCCTGAGGACCGACATTAAATGAAAATGTGAACAAACCTTAGCTGTAATAAGATGGCGACCACCGGCTCCAGGGATGACCCTCTGATGTAGGCATGTTACCCAGCCTGACACAAAATATTTGTAGGCATCCAAACTCTTATACGCTTTCAGATCAATACCTGTGTATGGCGATGGGTTTTTAACGACATAGGTATACAGATCATGTGGGCCGAAGTCAGGTAAAGACGAGGGCTTCATGTACTTCCGTACGTCAGTGAACAATCCTGGTGGAAGCAGGTAAACGTCTTTCTCTAAGCCTGCTAACCTCAATTTTTGCAAATACCTCTCCCTCTGCTCGCCCTGTAAATGCCCTACGTCGCTGGATAGTGAAGGTGTTTTCTGCATCTCGCTCCTTTTTCTTTTATGTTTTCCTTTGTCATCTTCCTCGCATTCAAACCAATTCGAACCGAAGTCCACTTCATGTCCAAAATGGCGGTCGCGTTTACGAAGGTCACGTGAGTGGGAAGGGTCAATCGGGCTTTGTCCTCAGATTTAAATGCAGCATTGCAAGCCTTCAGGAGAGTTCTGACCTCCTTCGTCCTCCAGGGTTTCTGGTTGGAGTATACCTGGATCCGTTTATCAACAGTGACACTGTCAACACAGCTGTTGATGTAACAGAGCCCTGCTGATGTATACTATTCATTCAAAAAATGAACCACAATCGCATGTGGATCGTCTCCTCATCATATTTTTACAATTCAAGACCTTAGTCTTATAAGGTTTGGTCAACCATTCAGAATAGACCCTGATATTATCAGAACAACAAGCTGAAATGAAAAGCAGTTTGTGTTGTAAGCTCCAGATTCCCCATTTCAATCCTGATCCTGGAAGTTTCATAAGTTCTCTCGACAGTGTGTTTCCTCAGGGTTCTCCAGTGTTCTCCTACCTTCCAAAAACAAGATGGTAGGTGGATCAGAGATACAAAGTTGCCCCAAAGTGTGAATGAGTATGTGAACAATACCGTGCGATGCACGGGTGTCACATCCAGGGTGTATTCCTGTCTCAAGTTAACTGTTCCTGTCTGTAGAATCACCACAAGTCTGACTGAAGATGGATGGATGAATGAATGAATGATTTTCCGATGATCATGCATAAAACAGCAACCGAATAACCAGACTTGCATTTGACTCCAAGTGTAAATGCATAAAATGAACATTTAATCAGGATTTCATCAGGTTATGTAACATGATGTGTAAACAGGGTTTCTGACTTCCAGAAGTGGTTTTAGTGGTCAGATCACTTGACAAAAGACTGATTAGAGCATAAAATTTCTAAACAGAATGGGACTCAGCTGCTCTTTTGTTCATCTGGAAGCGTGGATATAGTGTACCTCACTTGGTGAAATAAAAGGAGTGTGGTAAATATTAGGTTCACTGTGTACCTTTTCAAAGGTTATGAGGAAAGTTACTGTTTTTATGAGAGCTTTTCATCTGCATTGATGTGATCTATGGTACACTGTGTTATATCATCCAAGATTGTAAGAACGATTCTTCCAACAGGGTCACAGGGAAAGCTGGAGTCAATCCCACCTGACTTTGAGAGATAGGTGGGGTTATCCAGGGCTGATCTTGGACATTCCCGAACAAAACAGGCACTCAAACAGTTGACCTAATGTGCCTGTTCTTGGGAGGAAACTGGAGCAACGAGAAGAAACCAAGCTGAACCCTGAACCACCACCTTCCTCCTCCTCGTCCACCACTGTTGCAAGGTCAGGGTCGAGGTGGACCTTATTGTTCTACATAGCATAATTTTACGCCGGATGCCCTTCTTGCCACAACCCTCCCATTTCTGAGCTTGGGAAACAACCATTCACACCTATGGACAAGTTAGAGTAGCCAGTTAACCGAAGTGCTTGTCTTCGGAGTGTGGGAGGAAACCCATGCAGACAGGGGAAGAACATGCAAACTTGTTACAGAAAGGCCCCTCGTCAGCCGCTGGGTTCGAACCCAGAACCTTCTTGCTGTGAGGCGACAGTGATGACTATGGTCCACGGTTTTCAGTTGAGGAATATAAATACCTGGGAACCATTCTGGACTGCCAACTGAGGTTCTCTTCCAACACAGAAGGGATCCTGAGGAAGTGCCACCAGAGGATGTACCCACTAAGGAAACTGAACTCTCTTTCTGTCAGTCAGAACATCTTACTGACATTCTATTATACATTCATTGAAAGTGTTCTAGCTTTTCTATATGCTGTTGGTATTTCTCCATTACTGTACAGGATAGGAACCGCCTGCATAATATTGTCAAGGTGTGTTCGAAGATTATTGGACTTCCTGCTCGCCACCTGAATACTGTGTACGAGCAGCGGGCTAGCGGCCTGGCTCGTCGAATTCTTAAGGACTCGACTCCTGCTTTGTTCCCGGCATTTGAGCAGCTGCCATCTGGTCGCAGGTTCCGCTGTCCGGCCTGTAAGACCCAGAGGAGGAGACCAACCTTTGTTCCAAGTGTTATTCTCCTCCTGAACTCGAAGAAGTCTAAGACAGTTACAATAACTTAAGTCTTCTGTACAATACTCTAGTGCAATATCACATGTCCTGATGTGCAATATTACAATATCACCTTGTCACTTTAACTACAAATGTCACTCTAATCATATTGTCATTTTAATTTTATCCACGCGTCATTTTATTTATTTGCCATATTTTATCTGGTGCCTTTTTTTTTTTTTTTTTACTTTGTTACTGGCAACAGGCCTGCCATTGTATATTGTACATAATATGCTGTTTTGTTTTTTGCCCACCCATTTTTGTGATTTTATTCTTTTTGTGATTTTATTTTCTTGCTTTTTTTAATGTACCACTCTTCGCCCTTCTAATTGCCCTTCGGGGATAAATAAAGTTTTGTCTAAGTGATGTTCCATAAATGATGTTAGCACGGTTGCCTCACAGTAAGAAGGTTCTGGGTTCGAGACAAGCGGCCGGTGAGGGCCTTTCTGTATGGAGTTTGTATGTTCGCGCCATGGGTTTCCTCCGGGTGCTCCGGTTTCCGTCACAGACCAAAGACATGCAGTTAACGTGAGGCAGCCTTGGGCTGAAGTGCCCTTGAGCGAGGTACTTAACCCCTGGGCGCTCTAGTGTGGCTGCCCACTGCTCTGGGTGTGTCTGCGTGTGTTCACTGCTTCAGATGGGTTAAATGCAGAGAATGAATTTCACTGTGCTTGAGTGTGCATGTGACAAATAAAGGTTTCTTCTTCGAAATGATATATTGCTTCAGCCAGCCAAAGTTTTCAAGCAACTCCTGTCATCTTTTTCTTTAGATATCAATCAAATCTAATGAATTATAATGCTACAATGAAGTGATTAAAACGAATTATTCTGACACATATATATATATATACACTACCGTTCAAAAGTTTGGGGTCACCCAGACAATTTTGTGTTTTCCATGAAAATTCACACTTTTATTTACCACCATAAGCTGTAAAATGAATAGAAAATATAGTCAAGACATTTTTCTGGCCATTTTGAGAATTTAATCGACCCCACAAATGTGATGCTCCAGAAACTCAATCTGCTCAAAGGAAGGTCAGTTTTATAGCTTCTCTAAAGAGCTCAACTGTTTTCAGCTGTGCTAACATGATTGTACAAGGGTTTTCTAACAGTGACGGCTGCTGGTTTTTAAAACAGGGGAAGCCCATTTTACGCATTCATCGTAAAACTTGTAGGCCGGATATCAAAGCATAGAAAGGTGTGCCCCATTAGCATAGTGAACTAGACAACCCTACCTAGTGGCAGAAAGTATTTTTGCTTGTACATTTCATGTTATAGTCTGGCTTACCAGGCTAGTGCCTCATATCCTTAATCAAAAATATCAAACATCCAAAAATCACTGGCTATTCAACGAAGAGCCTTGAACATCATACCCTGATATGCAACACAGAGTCTTTAACACAACACCCAGCTGTGCAACACATCCTTGAATAACATCTGCAACACAGTCTGGAAATTCATAACCAGGTAGGCTATGCAACACACAGAACCTTGAATATTATACCCAGGTATAACCTATAACACAGAGCCCACCATTCTCTTAACATTACTGAACAATATACACACTTCAGATTCATGAACATTATATGATGCACACTATTTATGCAGGGGCGGCACGGTGGTGTAGTGGTTAGCGCTGTCGCCTCACAGCAAGAAGGTCCTGGGTTCGAACCCCGGGTCCAGCGAGGGCCTTTCTGTGTGGAGTTTGCATGTTCTCCCCTTGTCCGCGTGGGTTTCCTCCGGGTGCTCCGGTTTCCCCCACAGTCCAAAGACATGCAGGTTAGGTTAACTGGTGACTCTAAATTGAGCGTAGGTGTGAATGTGAGTGTGAATGGTTGTCTGTGTCTATGTGTCAGCCCTGTGATGACCTGGCGACTTGTCCAGGGTGTACCCCGCCTTTCGCCCGTAGTCAGCTGGGATAGGCTCCAGCTTGCCTGCGACCCTGTAGAAGGATAAAGCGGCTAGAGATAATGAGATGAGATGAATGAGACTTTATGCACAAATTCTGCCCTCCGCTCCTTTTCCAGAAAATGTTCTGTGACCCTGTCATACTAGCTGGTTGTGCTTTCCAGAGACTTCACCAATTTCTGTTAGCAGCTAGCACTGCAGATCCCAATAAGGCTCAAGCTAGCCTACAACCAGATTGAACTACAAATGAAATAAACGACTGAATTCGCGAATGATCAAACTGATAGAATGGATGAAAGTTAACGGAGCACAACGAGTAATATTTACATTTATTTACAGAGTAATGTACAGAGACATCAATGAGAAGAAACGTTTATATGAAAAGAAAGTCGGACAGCACTTTGGCACACGACTACACTTTCTCGACATCCGCTGGGGACTGACTGATCATGCTTCCGTGTTCCTCGCCGACGCCGAAGTACAGAGCCCGCCCTCCTCATGTCTTTCAAACACTACCTCCAATAATCCTTCATCAGCCCGGCTTCTTGTCCCTCCCGCTGTCTCGTTTAGTCCCAGAGAAGCCCGGCTTCCCTGGAAGTGACGATTTTGTCGATTTTAACCAATAACAACTAGCCGAAATTGGCTGTTCAGAGCCCTCTCATAGACTGCAACGGATACCCGGCTGCCAGCCATAGAGCCCATTGAAATAAGAAAGGTTACAGCCAGTGTTGCCAGATTGGGCGGTTTTAAGTGCATTTTGGCGGGTTTTGAACATATTTTGGCTGGAAAACGTCAGCAGTATCTGGCAACGCTGGTTACAGCCTGGCAGCAAAGGTGATTCTCGTAGCGAACTGCAAGTTCGTCAGACATCACTCAAATAAGTTACAGGATAGTTATGAACGTAAATACAATCTTGGGCATATATTATGTTATGCAAGTTATTGTTTTAATGAGAAATCAACGTCGTAGATGCCGCAGTTTGGGGAGAGAATTTTAGGGGAAGCTCGGCTTCCCTTGTTGTCTCTGAGAAATCGCCCCTGTTTTCTAATCATCCATTAGCCTTCTGAGGCAATGAGCAAACACATTGTACCATTAGAACACTGGAGTGAGAGTTGCTGGAAATGGGCCTCTATACACCTATGGAGATATTGCACCAAAAACCACACATTTGCAGCTAGAATAGTCATTTACCACATTAGCAATGTATAGAGGTGGCACGGTGGTGTAGTGGTTAGCGCTGTCGCCTCACAGCAAGAAGGTCCTGGGTTCGAGCCCCAGGGCCGGCGAGGGCCTTTCTGTGCGGAGTTTGCATGTTCTCCCCGTGTCCGCGTGGGTTTCCTCCGGGTGCTCCGGTTTCCCCCACAGTCCAAAGACATGCAGGTTAGGTTAACTGGTGACTCTAAATTGACCGTAGGTGTGAATGTGAGTGTGAATGGTTGTCTGTGTCTATGTGTCAGCCCTGTGATGACCTGGCGACTTGTCCAGGGTGTACCCCGCCTTTCGCCCGTAGTCAGCTGGGATAGGCTCCAGCTTGCCTGCGACCCTGTAGAAGGATAAAGCGGCTAGAGATAATGAGATGAGATGAGCAATGTATAGAGTGGATTTCTGATTAGTTTAAAGTGATCTTCATTGAAAAGAACAGTGCTTTTCTTTCAAAAATAAGAACATTTCAAAGTGACCCCAAACTTTTGAACGGTAGTGCATACAGTATATGAGAGAGAGAGAGAGAGAGAGAGAGAGAGAAAATAGCTGAGGTTTACCTGCGCATGCGCACTGAGTGTGTCCAGCACCACCGGCTTTCCATGAGAGACGGTTTCCAGTAGAGTGTGAATCCCGTTAATATCTAATAACTGGTTCTGGCCGTAAACAGCGAAAACATCCTGGAGAAAATCATTGTGCAGGGTCTCAGATCGAATCCCAGAGGCTTGACTCAGGAAAAAGGCCAAACACACAGACGGAAAGAGGATGGGAAAGTCTTGCATGGTTCTCCTCCGTCTCTTGTGTCGCAATGGGATTCGAAACAAGAAAAAAAAACCCGGCTGCTCGCCTCTCACACCTTGACACACTCACTCACACACTCTCCGCGATGCACTTACACACTCAGGAATCCGCACATATATACACACACTGTCCGATAACCTCAATGCGGGCAACATCATAAAAATGGTGTCGTAAAATTTAAACACGCACAAATAAACAGAACAACCGGAAAGTGTGATGTGATGTGGTGTGATGAGCTGCACGTGGAACTCACTATCAATTCCCTTCAGGTCACGGCGTGATAAGATCATCATGTTTATAATCCTCATTAATACCTCCATCCTAATCACCCATTCCTGCTGCAGGGGCTGAGATCACAAATATTCATAGACATTTAGTCTAGCCTTTCACAACAGAGCGGCATTTAATTCATCACATTACATTTATCTGAAAATCTGAGCAGCACCTCGATTAGTGCGACTTTTTTTTTTTTTAAATAAACGGTGGCACAAGAATATATTCATATGTAATAGTGCTGCTATTACATTTTAGCTGAGACAAATTGAAAATGTGCTGCCCCCTATTGGTAATAAGAGGCACTGCTCACTAGAAGCTGAAGAAACTCTGAAACATGTTTAGACTGAAATATTGATGGACACTGTAAACCCGAATAAGTTGAGTTTACTTAAAAAAATTGAGGAAAGTGGTTGCCTTAAAAAAAATAAGTAATTATTAATGATTGAATTGAGTACCTTAAACTTACAATCTTCTGGTAAGTTTAAGGTACTCAATTCAATCATTAATAATTACTTTTTTTTTTTTAAGGCAACCGCTTTCCTCAATTTTTTTAAGTAAACTCAACTTATTCGGGTTTACAGTGGAGTCTGGTGCTTATTTTTCTCATCTCATTATCTCTAGCCGCTTTATCGTTCTACAGGGTCGCAGGCGAGCTGGAGCCTATCCCAGCTGACTACGGGCGAAAGGCGGGGTACACCCTGGATAAGTCGCCAGGTCATCACAGGGCTGACACATAGACACAGACAACCATTCACACTCACATTCACACCTACGGTCAATTTAGAGTCACCAGTTAACCTAACCTGCATGTCTTTGGACTGTGGGGGAAACCGGAGCACCCGGAGGAAACCCACGCGGACACGGGGAGAACATGCAAACTCCGCACAGAAAGGCCTTCGCCGGCCCCGGGGCTCGAACCCAGGACCTTCTTGCTGTGAGGCGACAGCGCTAACCACTACACCACCATGCCACCCCATGCTAATTTTTATTTTTAAAATTAGTTGTTGCTGGGTTTCGTTTTTGCTTTTCATATGTGTCTGTTGAACATTCCGTTCCAGATTTATTTCCCATTTGCTGTGATGATAAGAGGTGGCACGGTGGTGTAGTAGTTAGTACCACCTTCTTCTCACAGCAAGAAGGTTCTGGGTTTGAGCCCAGTGGGCTGGCAAGGGCCTTTCCGTGTGGAGTTTGCATGTTCTCCCAGTGTCCGTGTGGATTTCCTGCGGGTGCTCCAGTTTCTCCTACAGTCCAAAGACACGCAGGTTAGGCTAATTGGTGGCTCTAAATTGACCGTAGGTGTGGATGGTTGTTTGTTTCTGTGACAACCAGGGTGTACCCCACCTCTTGCCCATCGTCAGCTGGGATAGGCTCCTGTGCTGCGACCCTGTAGAACAGGATAAGCGGCTACAGATGTTATAATAAGATCCGCTTTTATGGGAAGGCTTTCCGCAAGATTTTGGAGTGTGGCTGTGCGGATTTGTGTTCATTCAGCATGAGTGAGATCAGGAACTGATGTTGAATGAGGAGGCCAAGCGTTCCAGTTCAGTCGGGTTGAGGTCAGGGATCTGTTCAGGAAACTCGTGTTCTTCCAGGCCAACCTGAACATGGAGCTCTCTTTGTGTACAGCGGCACTGTGATGCTGGAACAGGTTCGGGCCTCTGTTGCCCCTTTTCCACCAAAGCAGTTCCAGGGCTGGTTCGGGGCCAGTGCTTAGTTTGGAACTGGGTTTTCTGTTTCCATTGACAAAGAACTGGCTCTGGGGCCAGAAAAACCAGTTCCAGGCTAGCACCAACTCTCTGCTGGGCCAGAGGAAAGAACCGCTTACGTCAGCGGGGGGGCGGAGTTGTTAAGACCAACAACAATAACAAGACCGCAAAAGATCGCTATTTTTAAGCGACGAGAAGCAGCAGCTGTACAAACACGAAGTCATCCATTATTATTGTTGTTGTTGTTGTTGCTGCTGCTGCTTCTTCCGTGTTGTTTTTGCTTTGATATTCGCACCAAGGTTTATACAAACATAGTGACGTAACTGACGTATACAACAACATAACTGACGTATACAACGACGTAATGACGTGGCTTCCCTTAGCACTGTGAGCTATGGAAAAGCAAACTGGTTCTCAGCTGGCTCGCAAGTTGAATGAGTTGTGAACCAGCACCGAACCAGCCCAGGAACTGATTTGGTGGAAAAGGGGTATGAGTTCCACTGAAGGGAAACTGGACTGCGACAGCATACAAGGACGTTCTACACAAGTGTGTACTTCCAGTTTTGTGGAAGAAGTACGTCTGGGTGAATTGATTAGAAGAGATGTAGAAACAATATGACGGCAACTGGTAGAATTTATTGTGTGCTTTAACAACAACAACATTGTTGAAGGACAAAAAGAGCACTAACCTCTAATCATGAACTTTACAGACAACTTGTTTCTAATCTACATATTTGATTCAACAGCTTATGAAAATACAGCAATATTGAAATGACTGGGGGTTTCATAATTACTGTGGTTGTTTCAGTGTTAATTCTTAAGAGATTGAAATTATCTTTTGACCAAATTTATTTTATTGAAATATTCCATCATATCCTTAATATACAGTGTTGAGATGAGAAATGTATTTGACATATTTTTACAGAATAAACAGCATTTTCAGTCTTCATTAAATTTCAACTCAAAGCTTTTTCAAAAATCAGGGTTTGGAACTGAAACAAACAAAACCTCCATCTCCCCCTGCTGGTGAAAGCAAAAAACAACACCCTCTCTCGAAGAGTTCGCCTAAGTTTCAACGTAATTTCCGGTGCTGTACCATTTTCGACTCCTGATACAGTTTCGCATCCATGTAATTTCCGGTTGTAAGACGATTGAATTCCTGAAGGGGTTTCCGGTGTAAGTATTTGGGTAGACAGTTTAAGTGCCTGACTCAAGTCATTTCTTTTAAAAATATCGTTGCAAAGAATGTCAGACGATGAAAACACGCAAAATTAGGAATTAAGTACATAAAATAACACATTTAAGAAATACTCTGACTTGTTCGCGAAAAGAGTTGTCGCTAAAAAAAAAAGAAAAACCTAAACGTCCTCTTGAGCTTCGCCGCGCAACGAGCTTTAGCTTCACTCAGTTCAACCCAACTCAAAAAACATGAGGATTATCATTTCTATTTTCGAAATTATTTGTATTATTTCGAAACGGGTTTCTTCATGTTTAGACGGTGATGAATGCTGGTGTGATTGACGTTTTCAAGTTTTAAGCAGGCATAGTTTACAGCTACCCAAACGGGGTCTTTCGGTTGCAGGATGTGCACGCGGAGCGCAAAAAAACACAACACCGGTACACAATCCCACTGAGCACAGTTATGGCAGCTCACTTTTGCCTCCAGTTCGCCCTTTGTGATGAGAAGTAGACTTTGCACCTAAAATCTCCGATTTAGTTCGAGGTATACGCTAATGTTGATATGTTTTTTTTTTTTAAAAATCTCATTTATTATTTTATTTTTAAAAAATTGATTTTGTAGCTTTCAATGTGTCAAGGGAACGGAAGTGAAAGTGCACTCATCTGACAGTAAAAGCTGAAGGACTGGTGGGAAGTGACCTGAGTTTGTTTGATTTAAATAAACAATCAATCATTCAATCAATCAATACTCCATCAGAAATCAGGGGAAGAGTTGATTTGTTGGTGGTGTCTGCCATTGTGGGATTTTGGTGGTGACTCTCCTGACTCCTAAATGCCTCCCTACACACACACACACACACACACACACACACTGCACTCCATCAAGACAAGTGACAAAGGAAAAATAGTGTCTATGTTATGTCATTTTCATCCAAATGAACAATCTGTGTGTAATCACGGTTAATTTCTCATTAATTTATTTAGATGCCTGGTCCTTGCTGATGGGGACGAGCCGGCTTGATGTGCTCTACCGAAGGCTCCTCCTGACCAAACTCTTCATCCAAGGATGGGGAAAGCCAGAGGACCTGAAACGGTGTGGTGCTGAAAAACATCATAAACTTGCTCTTTTTTTTTTTTTTTAATTTGTGGTGGTGGGGCGGCACAGTGGTGTAGTGGTTAGCGCTGTCGCCTCACAGCAAGAAGGTCCGGGTTCGAGCCCCGTGGCCGGCGAGGGTCTTTCTGTGCGGAGTTTGCATGTTCTCCCCGTGTCCGCGTGGGTTTCCTCCGGGTGCTCCGGTTTCCCCCACAGTCCAAAGACATGCAGGTTAGGTTAACTGGTGACTCTAAATTGAGCGTAGGTGTGAATGTGAGTGTGAATGGTTGTCTGTGTCTATGTGTCAGCCCTGTGATGACCTGGCGACTTGTCCAGGGTGTACCCCGCCTTTCGCCCGTAGTCAGCTGGGATAGGCTCCAGCTCGCCTGCGACCCTGTAGAACAGGATAAAGCAGCTAGAGATAATGAGATGAGATGAGATTTGTGGTGGTAAAAAAAAAAAATCAGAGTTCAAAGAGGCAGTGTCAGGATCTTTTGTTTCAAAAATATTACAGTTTAGTAAGGGATAAAGCATTTTGGTGGTGTGCTGTTCCAGGAAAATAATCAGTGAAGTGGCGTTGCCACCTTAAAGTTGATGATTTAAAAAAAAAGCCCACACAATAATGAAGTGTTTTATTCCTCTTATACCACAGCAATTTGTCAGCGATCATATTAATGAATGAATAATTATTGTGAAAATCATATTTTTTCTCCATTTATAGATTAGATTAGATTCACTTTATTCATCCCACATCGGGGAAATTCACGTGTTACAGTAGCAAGAAAATGTCATACAGATAACAAATAAAACTGAAATAAAAATTAGACAAATGAAAGATTAAATACAGAGGGCTATTTGCATTATCTACTGTGAAAAAGTATAGAAATATTGCCTTATTGAGAGGCTCTGAAAAATTGCACATTACAGGTAGACTCTATTAGTTTAAGGTCTTTATTATTGCACATAATGAATGAATGAATTTATTTTATTTTCGAACATGTATAAAAAATGTATGTAACTATTTGTACATACAAAAGAAAGAAAACGAGAAAGTGAAAAAAAATGAAATGACATAAAGAGCTAAGACATTACAATACACTGCACATTGTTCGAAAAAGGAGTGGGAAGAAGTACAGTACTTTTTAATTTCCCACCCCTTTTTAACTACCCCGAAATCCAAACTACATTAATACACCTATAAAAATATATACCATATATACACTTCATGAATATCTATATAAATATATAATCACAAAAATAAATATATACTACATACCATATATATACACTTCATAAATATCTATATAAATATATAATTACAAAATTAAATATATACTACATTCATATACACTTCATAAATATCTATATAAATATATAATTACAAAAATATATATATATACTATATACCATATATACACTTCATAAATATCTATATAAATATATAATTACAAAAATAAATATCTACTACATACCTATCTCTGTAAATATGAAGATATAAACTATTCCCATAAATAAATATATACCATATACTAAGTTAGTTCTAATATAACAATCAACCCTATTCTATTTATCCCTCATCATCCTCCGTTGACATACTTCCTCTTCTATATACTTGTTTAAAAATATTTTTGTACCTTTTTTTAAACAGATTTATATTTGCACTTTGTTTTATTTCTGTCTCCAGTCTGTTCCATAAAGTCACCCCACAGCTCGATACGCACATGCTTTTCATATTTGTTCGAACCTTTGGTTTTTTAAAATTTAGGTCTCCCCTTAGATTATATCCCCCCTCTCTCTCACTAAACACTCCTTGTATATTTTTCGGCAATAGATTATTTCTCGCTTTGTACATTATTTGTGCTGTTCTGAATTTGACCAGATCCATAAATTTCAACATGTGTGATTTTATGAATCGTGAGTTTGTGTGATCTCTGTATCCTGTTTTGTTTATTGTCCTTATTGCTCTTTTCTGTATTGTACGTATCAGCTGCAGAGTGGTTTTGTAGGTGTTTCCCCAGACTTCGACACAGTAAATCAGATATGGCAAAAATAATGAGTAATATAGAGTATGCAAAGATTTGCAATCAAGAATATGTTTTGTTTTCCACAGAATTGCCGAGCACTTTGCCAGTTTTGCTCGTACGTATCCTACATAATAATTGCATCAATGAGAGATGGCAGAGGTAGTAGTGGTGAAGTAGTGCAAATATAACGACAAACAGGTTATTGGTGCTACGTTACAGGTTGTGGGTGTTATACAGTCTGACAGCAGCAGGTATGAATGACCTGATAGTGATGTTAAATGTCAAACGCTCATGAAGCAAGTGAGTTTGGGTGATCGCTGATGTTTTAGCAGCTGCAGACACTTGTTCAGCTTCTTGTTATGTTTGTGAAACCCGTGATGGAAAACCACCTGATTGTAACACAGAGCTGACACTGGAGGCTCCTTCTCCAGTTAATAAACCCTTTCCTGTTTTTGCTTTTTACACCAAGTGAAATTTTGACCTTGGATCTTTCTGCTTTTCTTGACAGAATGTTTGAGTTTCGGAAAGTCATCGGTGATCGGGAAAAATGTAAGAACCTTGTACCCCGGGACTATCCGGTTTTTCTCGACAAGGTATGTTTTGTCTTCAAGAAGTAATTCACCAAGAAGCTTAATGTCCAGTTTCTTTAACTTACTGTCTTTTGAATTCTACAGTGGGCTTCAAGACTAAAGTAGCAAATGTTTAAGAGACAAAGTCTGTTTCACCCAGAATGCCTTCTGTAATCCACAGAAATTATAATATACTCTGTTTAAACAACATTGATATGAGTGTTTGTCATTTTTACATCACTGATTTTGGAAAATATCTGGGGGAGTCTTTTCAGGACACACTTAAATGATCATTTACAGATTAAATTAAAAAAAAAAACTTTTGGAATTTTGGTGATCCAATATGGCTGCCACATCACATCTCTGCTAATGTGGTTTAGTGATGGATTTAAATCACACCAGTGAGTCTTGGTGACATCACTGAACAGCTGGATATGGGTTCAAGTCAAAGATCAATCATGTCTTGGCAGGTCAACAACAATGCGAGTGTAACGTTTTTCCGAAACTGTTCCTGACACAAATGAAACGTTGCTGTTTTCAGGTGGAGGATCACTCAGACTGCAGAATTCACAGCGGCCATTTCGTTTCCCCGCTCGAACACTTTGTCCCGGGCATTTTGCCAGCAGAGTCGGTGAAAGCCAGGTAGCAACGGCAATCACACAGCGACCTGAAACAAAGACTTTGTTCTGAGGCCATTATTCAGTAGATTAAAAGACGCCATAAACGTATTTCCTTATAGCTTTCAGTTCATAGTTCCCAAAAAATGGAAGCGGCACAGACCGGTGTGTATCCATCTGGCAGGAACAGGAGATCACGTAAGTACACGTTTTTTTTTTTTTTTAAGTTTAGACCTAAAGTGCTTCAGGAAGGAAATTAAAAAACAATGAATCAGTTTGGAACATCATCTGAGCCGTAGGAATAATAAAATTCACCTAAATAATAATAAAAAAAAAGAGAAATAATCATGAGTAAATATAAATAAAATCATATCCTGCAGAGTGAGTAAAAATTACATGAATTGAAAGTGTGAAAAAGAAATTAAAACAAACATTAAAGGGGAACAGAGGACAATATATAGAGTAAATATAACAATAAAACACACATTAACAAACCTTATTCAATACTTACAAAAGTTTTTTGTTCTAAGGTTGGAAAGTTATAGTGTTTTGAAAGTAGCTCGAGCAAACTATTTCCGCAGTTTGAACAGCCCGCCATGATATTAATTTTATCCAATCAGAATGCACGTTCATTTTCTCTGCGTAACACTCATGACGTATGTATGTGCCCAGTTGTGTTGGCTCATTGAGGTTGGGAATAGCATGTGTGAAATACCTGTTTCTGCCTCTTGCGACGATTTCGCAAGTCCACGGGTGGCGCCTATCTCACTGCAGCAAATAAAGTCTGCTGGACTCGTGAGCAACTCCACGTTACATTTTCCGCACGAGCACCACGCCGTGTCACCTGCACGCAGACGCTCTGCCCCACGCTCGCCATGCCCATGGTCAGCATCAGTCTCATCCTCGCCGTCATCCGAGCTTTCTTCTCTTATTTCATCACCGGAGTCGAGAGTACCTCTCCTAGCTATTTTAAGTTCGTTTCTTAAGACAAGGATTTTTTAAGATGTTACCTTGTTGACAGTTTCGGCGAGAATCTTCCGCCTTCTTCAAAACAGTCACCAGATGTGTCCTGGGGGAGCGACCTGACAGCAGGAGGCGTGAACTACCTGTCGAATTGGGCGGGACGTTCACGCCTCCGTAGCGTAACATCAGCTGATAAAGCACGTCACCACTCGACATCTGGTGACTGTTTTGAAGAAGGCGGAAGATTCTCGCCGAAACTGTCAACAAGGGAACATCTTAAAAATCCTTGTCTTAAGAAATGAACTTAAAATAGCTTTAATAGTTAGACATAATGAACTTCCACTACATAGTACCTCTCCTAGGTTCAAACTGGTACCCTTCTAAGCCATAGCCTGCTTGCAGTGTGTCTTGCGGGATCTCTTCGTATGATTCGACAGAGCTGTCACTTTCACTTGATGCGCCCGACGGCATGATTACACGCTTATCTCCTCTATTTCGGAGAGTTCCGCTAGTGCAGTGGGTAGCGCTGACGTCACGGTCTTTTAAAAATGGCGACTCTTGTGCGGTTTAGCGTATAAAGTATTATATTTACAATTACCAAGATATTTCGTTGTTTTCTAGTATATAAATTTGATAGAATACTTAAGAATACGTTACTTTGTCACATCAGCAACTGTATATATTTTATTTGGTACCCCTTTAATATAAAATAGTTTGGAACAAGAAAATAAAGCAGAAGGAATCGCATGGAATAGAGGATTTTTTTTTCAAATGAAAACAAACATTCTTATAAAATTGTTTGGAAAAAAATTCAACAGAAGAATGAAAAAGCTGAGAAAATAAAGTTGGCAAAAAAAATCAATAAATCAAATGAAAGTCTGAAAAACAATTGAAATAGTCATGATAGTTTGAAAAAAAATTAAAAACTGTAAGAAAATTTTGGAAAAAAAAAACCTTTGAAATGGTGTTTCAAAAATTACATTAAATTGAGTATAAAAAATTGAAATAAAAAAAAGTGTCTAAAAATGTTTGGTCCAAATGTTCTTAAAGCTGTTTTTATTCATTTTTTGTATTAGAAGATGTAGTAGTTGAAATAATAATAATAAAAGGGTGTTGGAAAAACACTTAGACATTGGAACTCTCAAAGTCAAAACCATTTTTGTGTGCGTTTGCAGTTTTTCTGGAGGAGGCGGACTCTCATGGCCAGACCCATGATCAAAGAGGCAGGAATGGCGTCCCTGCTGCTGGAAAACCCGTATTATATCCTTGAAACAGCACAATGTGTGTGTTTGGAAGATCTGAATAAATTTTTCAGTTTCCTTGACTCTGAATTTCACATGGACACAGAAAACCTAAAGACCAGAAGTGAGTGGTGAAACATTTCAAATTCCCAACATGCAATGTCAATAACATCAGGTGTGAAAGTCACAGTTACAGATGGACTCATGGTTGGGTGCCTGCGGGTGATTGATTTTCCCCATTTGTTTATTTCCTTGCTCAGTTCCTATAGCGAGGCATCTCATGGTCATGAAGCGACTCTGCAGCCTTTTAAAGGGCCCCGCGACATCACGCTTTTCCCCTGTTCAGCTGCAGATTACATCATTTTTCACAAATACGAATCCAAAATAGTGTGGTGGTGTTGATGTCAATCATCCTTTTTTTATTTATTCACTTTAAAAACAAGGGTGTACAAAGTTTTGCACTCACCTGCATGCTGTTGAGTTTCCCAGTGAAAAGCTCGAAAGAAATCCATCTTTCATACTGAAAGTATTCTTTAATCATGAGAGGAAAAAATGCTGCTTTGTTTGTTTGTGTAACTGATGAAGGAATGATGTTCTCAACAGTTTTTTTTTTTTAAAAGACATTGAGATATTGAAAATGTCATTGTTAATTCCGAGCATGGTGTGTGTGTGTGTGTGTGTGTGTGTGTGTGTGTGTGTGTGTGTGTGTGTGTGTGTGAGAGAAGGCGGTCCAGTCTGAAGAATGTGTCTGACCTGTTTGTGATGGGCGGAGCTCTCATCGTGGAGTCGGCCGCTCTGCTGCACTGGTTGGAGAGGGAGGGTTTCTGGCCGCTGGGCATGACCGGCATCTCCATGGGAGGCCATGTGGGTCCCTCGTCCAATCAGATACTTTACTGGTGCTTACTGATGTATTAGCGTTGCGGTACATTAAAATATTGTTAATTTTATTTTTTTCCCACACAGATGGCATCTTTAGCTGTAACCAACTGGCCCAAGCCGATTCCTCTGATCCCTTGTCTTTCCTGGACGACTGCTTCGACCGTTTTTACCACCGTAAGATCTCAATCACGCTTCCTCTCTGTTTATAGTCAGCCTGCTTGCTGTGTGTTGAGCTCACGCTGCAGTCGAACCATTGGGACCTGAGCAGTTTCGGCGTGTGTGTGTGTGAATCATTCCTCGTTCTGCCCTTCCACAGGGAGTGTTGAGTCGAGCTGTGAACTGGAGGGAACTGGAGAAGCAGTACGCCACTCACACTGTCTACGAGGACGAGATCATCCATATGCTGGAGTACTGCGGGGTAAGAGAAAGACCAGGTGGACATGTTTTCTCTCTCTCTCTCTTCAGCATTTCTCAACATTGTGTGCATTTCCCCATTCTCTTGTCCAGACGGACTCTTTCCGGATGGGCCAGGACTTTGTGCGGGACGCTCCAGGCAACTTTGACAAACTCTCGAATGTGTCTCTGTCTCCGGAGCTGTTACTGCAGCAGAGGGACGCCGGGGACAGGTTGGAGCGCATGCTGTCGTCCTCTATCCGTGGCGGTCAGACGCACTTCGAGACACACCGGCGTTGCTCGCTGCAGCGGGAGTCAGTCTGCTTCATGAAGGGCGTGATGGACGAATGCACACACATCGCCAACTTCTCAGGTGAGAAGACGAGAAGAGGCTTTATAATTATCTGGAACATTTCCGTGTTGGTCTTCAGTGACCCAGAGCTTGAAAAATGTTAATTGTAAGATTTTGGGTGTGGTTTTAATGTTGGATAAGAGATCTTGTGTCACACGAACACCATCTCGATCCATCCATCCATCCATCCATCCATCCCTCGACCCCAACGCTTCAGATGTGCCCGATATCTTCCCCTCTACCCCTGTGTCGAAACCTCTATCTCCCCACTGCCCTTGAGTCACGCCTTCTACCCTTCTGACACACTGTCCCACCCCCGTTCTGTTCATTTACCCCTCTCATCTGTGCGACAGTAGATCCGCCCTTCTGGTCTACCCCGTCTGGCTTTTTGTCTGCCCTCTGACACTTCAGAACACACTGCCCGACCCTCGATCTGTTTCTTTACCCCTCTCTGACCCGATTACCCCCAACGACCCTCTACCGCTTCGGTCGAAACTTTCTCACAGCACCTTGACCTCTTTCTGTCTACCCCTTTGTTTGTCTCGCTCCCCCCATGTCTGATCTTCTCTCTGCTTTCCTTTCGCCATCTAATCCCCATCTTGCTCCTTCTCGCTTCCACTCTGGCACTTTGTCTGTCCTTTTACTCCTCTGTCTGATCTTTTATCTCTCTCTCTCTCTCTCTCTCTCTCTGATGTTCTGTCTGACCTGCTTTTTGCCCCAGTACACCTCTGTGTCATGCTCTTTCTGCCCCCGTGTTTTCTCCACAGTGCCGGTGGATCCCAGTCTGATCATCATCGTCCAGGCGAAAGAGGATGCCTACGTGCCTCGCTCAGGCGTACGCAGCCTGAAGGACGTCTGGCCTGGCTGTGAGGTTCGCTACCTCAATGGGGGCCACATAACTGCCTATCTGTTTAAACAGGCAATGTTCAGGTGGGCACCAATACACACGCACGCACAAACCAACCTCACGATCGTCTCCAAAGTGTTTTATTCCTCTTATTCCAAAGCAATTGGCCAGGAATTAAAATTATGATGTTAAAAATATCGTGAACGACATGCTGTACTTTTTATCCATTTATAGTTGCTTTCATGTTCGGGAATGTCTCTCAGGCAAGTTATTCCCTCAGCAGCCTCTTCCCCCCTTTTCCGTTGATGTGAATCTGATCCTCTTCAAATCAGTAATTTGTCTGAGGCTCTCCGCAGTCATGATCCACTCGAAACAGATGATGATGATGATCAAATGTACTAATGTTTGGGTTTTTTTTTTTCCTTTTTTTCTCTGACTCAACTCTGCAGACAGGCCATTTACGATGCCTTCGAGCGTTTTGTTCAGAAGTATCCGTTCCTGTTTTAGCCAGGGCTCCTCCGCCGCTGTGCTGTCCCAAGAACACGGTAAAGGAAATTCATGAAACCTAACGCAACACGCCAAGACTCACAACGGACCTGAAACAAAACCTCTCCACGCCATGGTGCTACTGCAGACTGACTTGCATTTACAGATCATTACAGTCTCATGTTTAGAGATGTTTACGAACCACAGTATATCCTAAAATCATGTTCAGAACGCCAAACAGTGTTTCTTCTACACCTTCAATCGTAGTTAATTTTTTTTAACCTCCTGAGCCTTTTCTCTGAACCCCAGACACATTCATCACAGATCATTGCCAATCCTGAGGAAGCATCTGATTAAACAGTAAATAATGTTTTATGATGTGAAATTAAAGTATTAACATTTGGAATGGTATTATAATTATTTTTATCTTTTGAAAGATTTATTTCCGACGTGTAATTATGACTTTTTCAACCCTTTACATGTCTGGATCTTAACTTTGAAATAAAAAGTACACTGTAAAGACTCTTTATCTGAACACACTAACTTTGATATATAAGCTGTCAGCCAAAAGAAACAAAAGTTCATCTGTTTGTTTTTTATGGGAGAAAATAAATCCTGAGAAAGTTTCACAGATGAGCCATTTTTCCCCTGAAGGAGTTTCACTGAAATTTTAACTCCAAGTTTTGCTGTGAATGGAGATCTTGCAATCACGTGACCGGAAAGTACACAACCCCCATCTTGTCGGTCAAAAACACCGCTGAATACTGCTGCACTCGTGTACAGAATGGATCAATTTCAACCGACGGACTACACGGCTCATTTTTCTAATGAACAGATAACTAGATATATGTCTAAAATAAACAATCTACAGATTAGTGACCCTTATGGCTTACCAGACGGAGTTTTCACGACCGGATTTTGAACTGCCAGCGGAATACCCGGACGTGTATAATTACCTCATTAACTTTCCCTCGCTGTTCAGTGGTGAAGCGCTGCGTGCTTATAAATCTCTGGACAGTTGTCTTTACAGAAATTCAGGATTTGTCAGCGACTCAGATGTGGCATCTTGTAAACAGAATCCTCATTGGATGGGTAAGTCACTTAAGTATTGAGTATAGCACTGACCAGCCGATTATAGAATAGAATAAGGTAATTCCAGCTGTAATTCCAAATCGTCCGTCTTGTTTACATGGATCTGGCGTTGGAGAGATAGAGGCTTAGCAGTGGAGGTTTGAGTGGCTGTTTTCTGAGCTTAGTCAACAGGTCGGCTCTGCAGCCTCGCTTTTGCTTCTGCTCCCGGCGCCACCTCCTTCGCTTTGCTTCCGATAACAATCCACGGAGACCCCGCTGGTCTCGCTATCTCGTCCGGAATGTTGTGCATGCGATGGAAATCGCTACAAACCGTCATTTTCTGCTGGAAACCAATGTCCAGTAAGTCCATACGGTTGTAGTGGATATTGAAGTCCGGGACAGACGAACAACACGCAAAAATACACACAAAAAACATAAAAAACGTGCACAGGTAGGGAGAGCTTGTAGCCACAGCCGTTGTAGTAGAATTGTATATAGTAGGGTTTTCCAGAAGAAAAGGTAGAAGTAAAAGCAGAAGTAGAAGGCGGAATATGGCGTTTGACCGACAAGATGGCGTCTGTCACAATCTGGATCGGCTGTGACGTCACATGCAAGTGCTCCATAGAGCCCCAAAAACCGTAGACAAGGATTAGTTTGAAAATCACAGATTCTACAGGGGGGGAAAAACGATCCAGCGGCAACTGAACAGCGTCCGTGTGATAAGGACCGGCTCTGGGTTTGAGTGTGTGCACGATTCATCTTTAACAGACGTTCACGCTGCACACAGAGCAAAACGCAACAGTCAGAACATTTTGTCTTCTCCCCCCTGCTCATCACTTCCCATCATGGGCAGCTGGAGAATCCACGTCTTTCATTGTTTAAATTGAAAGCAATATTAATGGTCAAAATTCAAGATTGCAAGAGAATCTGGTTGAGTTCTTTCTTGATTTGTCCCTCTGGAGAACACTGAGGATATTCCATTCAAAAAAAAAACTTCCAGGGGCATCCCTTCACCATGAAAAGAAAACTTGAGGATTTCTCTCAGAATGTTTGTACATTCAAGTTGTTTTTTAATGTAAAAATCAATGTCACCAAGCACAACATGTGAAGAAATTTTCATCCTCAAATGTTTTCAGTGAACTTTTACTCCAGTTGTGTAGAGGACAGAAATGTGACGGAAGGTTTAAAAGTTCTCATCTCATTATCTCTCGCCGCTTTATCCTGTGCTACAGGGTCGCAGGCAAGCTGGAGCCTATCCCAACTGACTACGGGCGAAAGGCGGGGTACACCCTGGACAAGTCGCCAGGTCATCACAGGGCTGACACATAGACACAGACAACCATTCACACTCACATTCACACCTACGCTCAATTTAGAGTCACCAGTTAACCTAACCTGCATGTCTTTGGACTGTGCGGGAAACCGGAGCACCTGGAGGAAACCCACGCGGACACGGGGAGAACATGCAAACTCCGCACAGAAAGGGCCACGGGGCTCGAACCCGGACCTTCTTGCTGTGAGGCGACAGTGCTAACCACTACACCACCGTGCCGCCCCTCGTATACGATATATAATATTAGTGTGTATACAGTGGTGCTTGAAAGTTTGTGAACCCTTTAGAATTTTCTATATTTCTGCATAAATATGACCTAAAACAACATCAGATTTCCACACAAGTCCTAAAAGTAGATAAAGAGAACCCAGTTAAACAAATGAGACAAAAATATTATACTTGGTCATTTACTTATTGAGGAAAATGATCTGTGGCAGCGGGGGCGTGGTCAAGCACCGGTCTGTGACAGGAGGGCGGAGTCAGGGAAGGTAAGTGGCAGAATCACTTCACCTGGGAGCAATTAACCTGTGTTTGTGTGTCTTCCCAGGGACCGCGACCTATTTAGGGAGGGAGAGCGAGAGCAGAGGAGATCTCTCCCGAACCAGACATCTGATGTGTGTGTGTGTGTCTGGTTTAAACCGATTGTGTTCCCTGAAAAGTGGAAGCAATAAAACGATTTGTTGAACCTGATCTCTGTCCTGCCGTCCTCTGTGCTCCACCCACACCCAGGGAAAGCTACAGTGGTGCCGAAACCCGGGAAATGGAGCACCAACCCAGCAGCCCCATGGAATCCTCCCCGTTCACCGACCTGGTCCACGCCCTCGCCACGGCTCAGCAAAGCCAGCACCAGGCGCTCGTCACACTCCGAAAGGAACAAGAGCGGCGCTTCGATGCCCTGGTGCTGGCCCAGCAAGAAGATCGCAAGGCGTTCCGGCGTCTCCTCGCGTCGGCGGGGCCCACCAGCGCTCCGGCCGCGGGCCCGTCTCCCCTCACCTTAACTAAGATGGGCCCGCAGGATGACCCCGAGGCTTTCTTCACGTTATTCGAGCAGGTCGCTGAAGCCTCGGGGTGGCCGATGGAGCAGCGCGCGGCGCGCCTCCTCCCCCTCCTGACGGGAGAGGCGCAGCTGGCTGCACTACAGCTCCCCGCCGATCGCCGGCTGGCCTACGCCGACCTTCGCCGGGCTGTCCTTCAGCGCGTGGGGCGCACGCCGGAGCAGCAGCGCCAGCGCTTCCGCGCGCTGCGGATGGAGGAAGTCGGCAGCCCGTTCGCGTTCGGCCAGCAGCTCCGGGACGTCTGCTGGCGGTGGCTGAGGGCCGAAGATCGCGACGCCGAGGGAATCGTCGATCAGGTGGTACTGGAACAGTTCATCGCCCGCTTACCAGCAGGAGCCGCGGAGTGGGTCCAGGGCCACCGCCCGGCGTCGCTGGATCAGGCAGTCGAGCTGGCGGAGGATCATCTGGCGGCTGTCTCGGCGGCAGGACAGCAGATGTCGACATCTCTTCTCTCCTCTTCTCTTTCTCTCTCTCTCTCCCCTCCTTCTGTGTCCCGTCCTCGCCCCATTCCCCCACCGCGGAGGCGGGGGCCGGCACCACCCCTGCCGGCCCGCCGCACCCGCGGTGCCCTCCCGTTTCTCCCTTCTGTGTCTGTCTCTCCCCCACCTCAGGTGAGTGAGCCCCAGAGCACCGGTGCAGAGGGGAAGCCCGGGCCGGTTTGCTGGCGCTGCGGGGAACCGGACCACCTTCAACAGCAGTGCACAGCAATGGAAGTGGGCGCGGTGGTTCGGATCCCCGACGCGCCAGAGGCCGCCCTCGATCGGGCCGGAGCGTATCGCATACCGGTGAGTATCCAAGGGGCTACATATCAGGCATTGGTGGATTCTGGTTGTAATCAGACCTCAATTCGCCAAAGCCTGGTTCAAAACGAGGCATTGGGGGGAGCACAAGGGGTGAAGGTTTTGTGTGTGCACGGGGATGTTCACAGCTACCCTTTGGTGTCGGTCCATATTATTTTCAGAGGGGAAAAATTTATAGTGAAGGCGGCGGTTAATCCTCGCCTTACCCACTCGTTAATTTTGGGGACTGATTGGCCGGGATTTCGGGGTTTAATGACGCGCCTAGTAGAGAGTGGGTCCTGCCAGTTGACAGGGGGAGGTCCCGGTGTCGTTTTGGCGGGAGCAGCTGTCGCAGAGCCGTCTACGTCATCTCCGCGTCAGGGTGAGGAGCCACCGGCTCCTCCTCTCTCTATTGGGGAATCCCTCGCGGATTTCCCATTGGAGCAGTCGCGAGACGAGACTCTGCGGCATGCGTTTGACCAAGTGAGAGTAATCGATGGTCAAACGCTCCCGCCGAACGCCACCCCGTCCTTCCCCTACTTCGCGATTATGAAGGATAGGTTATACCGAGTGACGCAGGACACTCAAACTAAAGAGCGAGTCACGCAGCTTTTGATTCCAAAGAGCCGCCGGGAATTGGTATTCCAGGCGGCTCACTTTAATCCCATGGCTGGACACTTAGGGCAGGATAAAACACTAGCCCGAATAATGGCCCGATTCTATTGGCCGGGGATTCGCGGCGATGTCCGTAGGTGGTGTACGGCATGCCGCGAATGCCAGTTAGTAAATCCAGCGGCCATTCCAAAAGCGCCATTGCACCCTCTACCGTTAATCGAGACCCCGTTTGAAAGAATTGGGATGGATCTCGTCGGGCCATTAGATCGGTCAGCACGAGGGTACCGCTTTATATTAGTTCTAGTGGACTATGCAACGCGATACCCGGAAGCAGTGCCTCTGCGCAATATCTCAGCACGCAGTATTGCAGAGGCACTCTTCCGCGTCATCTCCCGAGTTGGAATCCCGAAAGAGATTCTGACTGATCAAGGCACTACGTTTATGTCACGAACACTACGCGAACTGTATGGGTTATTGGGGATTAAGCCGATCCGCACCAGTGTGTATCACCCACAAACGGACGGTTTAGTAGAACGGTTCAACCGCACCCTCAAAAATATCATTAAGAAATTCGTAAGTGAGGACGCACGTAATTGGGATAAGTGGCTCGAACCCTTGCTGTTCTCAGTGCGAGAGGTCCCTCAAGCCTCCACGGGGTTCTCCCCGTTCGAATTATTATATGGGCGTAAGCCGCGCGGCATCCTGGACGTGCTGCGGGAAAATTGGGAGGAGGGACCTTCACAAAGTAAGAATGAAATTCAGTACGTTATGGACCTGCGCGCAAAACTCCACACGCTCACCCACCTAACTCAGGAGAATTTGCGGCAGGCCCAGGAACGGCAGGCCCGCCTGTACAACAAGGGTACGCGCCTTAGAGAGTTCACACCGGGAGATAAAGTACTCGTACTCTTGCCCACGTCGAGCTCCAAATTAATCGCCAAGTGGCAAGGACCCTTTGAGGTCACACGGCGAGTCGGGGACGTCGACTATGAGGTGAGGCAAACAGACAGGGGTGGGGCGCTACAGATTTACCACCTCAATCTGCTCAAACTCTGGAACGAGGAGGTCCCCGTGGCGTTGGTGTCGGTAGTTCCGGAGAAGGCGGAGCTGGGGCCGGAGGTTCAAAAAGGGGATTTGGCATCACGTACCTCTCCGGTCCCCTGTGGAGACCACCTCTCCCCGACCCAACTCACGGAGGTCGCCCAGTTGCAGGCCGAGTTTTCGGATGTGTTCTCGCCCCTGCCCGGTCGCACTAACCTCATAGAACACCACATAGAGACACCCCCGGGGGTGGTAGTGCGTAGCCGCCCTTATAGACTACCCGAACACAAAAAAAAGGTGGTTCGGGAAGAACTTCAGGCCATGCTCGAAATGGGCATCGTCGAGGAGTCCCACAGCGACTGGAGCAGCCCGGTGGTCTTGGTTCCCAAGGCCGACGGCTCGGTCCGGTTCTGTGTGGACTATAGAAAAGTCAACGCGGTGTCTAAATTCGACGCGTACCCGATGCCTCGTATTGATGAGCTGCTCGATCGACTAGGCACGGCTCGCTTTTACTCGACACTGGATTTAACGAAGGGATATTGGCAGATCCCCTTGACTCCATTATCCCGGGAGAAAACGGCCTTTTCCACACCGTTCGGCTTACACCAGTTCGTCACACTTCCGTTTGGGCTGTTTGGGGCGCCCGCTACGTTTCAGCGGCTGATGGACCGGGTCCTCCGGCCCCACGCCACCTATGCGGCCGCCTACCTGGACGACATTATCGTTTATAGTAACGACTGGCAGCGGCACCTGCAACACCTGAGGGCCGTCCTTAGGTCGCTGAGACGGGCGGGACTAACGGCCAACCCAAAGAAGTGTGCGATTGGGCGGGTGGAAGTACGGTATCTGGGCTTCCACTTGGGCAACGGGCAGGTGCGTCCCCAAATTAATAAGACAGCAGCGATTGCGGCCTGCCCGAGGCCCAAGACCAAAAAGGGGGTGAGACAGTTCCTGGGGCTGGCTGGCTACTATCGTAGGTTTATACCTAATTATTCGGACGTCACCAGCCCGCTGACTGACCTCACTAAAAAGGGGGCGCCAGATCCGGTCCAGTGGACGGAGCAGTGCCAGCGGGCTTTCTCTGAGGTAAAGGCTGCACTGTGTGGGGGGCCACTTTTACACTCCCCTGACTTCTCTCTCCCTTTTATGTTACAGACGGATGCGTCGGACAGAGGGCTGGGGGCCGTTTTGTCCCAGCAGGTGGAGGGGGAGGATCGCCCGGTCCTATACATCAGCCGGAAGCTGTCAATGCGTGAGGGGCGCTACAGCACGATCGAAAAGGAGTGCCTGGCGATCAAATGGGCGGTCCTCGCCCTCCGGTACTACCTGCTGGGGCGCTCTTTCACCCTCTGTTCGGACCACGCGCCCCTCCAATGGCTCCACCGCATGAAAGATGCCAACGCGCGGATCACCCGTTGGTATCTGGCACTCCAACCCTTTAATTTCAAGGTGGTCCACAGGCCGGGGGCGCAGATGGTCGTGGCGGACTTCCTCTCCCGTCAAGGGGGGGGGGAGTCGGCTGCGGGCCGGACGGCTGCCCGGCCTGAGTCGGGCGGTGGGGGTATGTGGCAGCGGGGGCGTGGTCAAGCACCGGTCTGTGACAGGAGGGCGGAGTCAGGGAAGGTAAGTGGCAGAATCACTTCACCTGGGAGCAATTAACCTGTGTTTGTGTGTCTTCCCAGGGACCGCGACCTATTTAGGGAGGGAGAGCGAGAGCAGAGGAGATCTCTCCCGAACCAGACATCTGATGTGTGTGTGTGTGTGTGTGTCTGGTTTAAACCGATTGTGTTCCCTGAAAAGTGGAAGCAATAAAACGATTTGTTGAACCTGATCTCTGTCCTGCCGTCCTCTGTGCTCCACCCACACCCAGGGAAAGCTACATGATCCAATAGTAAATATCTGTGAGTGGCAAAAGTATGTGAACCTCTAGGCTTAGCAGTTAATTTGAAGGTGAAATTAGAGTCAGGTGTTTTCAATCAGTGGGATGACAATCAGGTGTGAGTGGGCACCCTGTTTTATTTAAAGAACAGGGATCTATCGAAGTCTGATCTTCCCAACACATGTTTGTGGAAGTGTATCATGCCACGAACAAAGAAGATTTCTGAGGACCTCAGAAAAAGTGTTGTTGATGCTCATCAGGCTGGAAAATGTTACAAAACCATCTCTAAAGAGTTTGGACTCCACCCATCCACAGTCAGACACATTGTGAACAAATGGAGGAAATTCAAGACCATTGTTACCCTCCCCAGGAGTGGTCGACCAACAAAGATCACTCCAAGAGTAAGGCGTGTAATAGTCGGCGAGGTCACAAAGGACCCCAGGGTAACTTCTAAGCAACTGAAGGCCTCTCTCACATTGGCTAATGTTAATGTTCATGAGTCCACCATCAGGAGAACACTGAACAACAATGATGTGCATGGCAGGGTTGCGAGGAGAAAGCCACTGCTCTCCAAAAAGAACATTGCTGCTCGTCTGTAGTTTGCTAAAGATCATGTGGACAAGCCAGAAGGCTATTGAAAATATGTTTTGTGGACAGATGAGACCAAAATAAAACTTTTTGGTTTAAATGAGAAGCGTTATGTTTGGAGAAAGGAAAACACTGCATTCCAGCATAAGAACCTTATCCCATCTGTGAAACATGGTGGTGGTAGTATCACGGTTTGGGCCTGTTTTGCTGCATCTGGGCCAGGACGGCTTGCCATCATTGATGGAACAATGAATTCTGAATTATACCAGCGAATTCTAAAGGAAAATGTCAGGACATCTGTCCATGAACTGAATCTCAAGAGAAGGTGGGTCATGCAGCAAGACAACGACCCTAAGCACACAAGTTGTTCTACCAAAGAATGGTTAAAGAAGAATAAAGTTAATGTTTTGGAATGGCCAAGAAAGTCCTGACCTTAATCCAATCAAAATATTGTGGAAGGACCTGAAGCGAGCAGTTCATGTGAGGAAACCCACCATCATCACAGAGTTGAAGCTGTTCTGTACGGAGGAACGGGCTAAAATTCCTCCAAGCCGGTGTGCAGGACTGATCAACAGTTACCGCAAATGTTTAGTTGCAGTTATTGCTGCACAAGGGGGTCACACCAGATACTGAAAGCAAAGGTTCACATACTTTTGCCACTCACAGATATGTAATATTGGATCGTTTTCCTCAATAAATAAATGACCAAGTATCATATTTTTGTCTCATTTGTTTAACTGGGTTCTCTTTATCTACTTTTAGGACTTGTGTGAAAATCTGATGATGTTTTCCGTCATATTTATGCAGAAATATAGAACATTCTAAAGGGTTCACAAACTTTCAAGCACCACTGTATATATATATAGCAGAATGTATAAGTAGGTACATTATAACTGGATATAATAAGGTAAAGTACAACATACCGGCTTGTCTACAAATATCTGTATCTACCCATCTATGCATATAATGTATATTGTTAGCAGCAGACAAGTGCAATGGACATGAAATGAGCAGTGTAACTTGTCCTGAATCTAGCAGAGACACAGAGTTTTATTTTTGCTGAGTCGGGAGGAGTTGAACAGTCTAATGGCCCGAGGGACAAAGGACTTCCTGAATCTGTCCGTGGTGCATGGCAGGGACAACAGTCTGCCACTGAACGAGCTCCTCTGCCCGATGATGGCGCCGTGCAGAGGGTGGTGAACATTGTCCATGATTGAGAGCAGTTTGCTCAGGGCCCTTCGCTCTGCCACTGATGTAAGGGACTCCAGCTCAGTTCCCAGCACAGAGCCAGCTTTCCTCACCAGCCTGTCGAGCCGTCCAGCATATCTCTTCTTAATGTTGCCTCCCCAACACACTACAGCACAGAAGAAGACGCTGGCTACCACAGACTGGTAGAACATCAGCAGCAGTTTTTGGCAGATCCTGAAGGATCCGAGCCTCCTCAGGAAGTAGAGTCTGTTCTGACCCTTCCTGTAGAGGGTGTCAGTGTTCACTGTCCAGTCCAGCTCGTCATCCAGATGTACACCCAAGTATTTGTAGGTCCTGACCAGGGCTTTATGTTAACTTTTTTGCTCACCGGCCACTGTGGCTACTGGTTTTCCCGAGTCACGAGCCATTCAGCCTTTTCACTAGCCACAATTTTGTTGCCAGGAAATCAGTTTTTTCTTCACCATGATACGCTAAAGTTTGGAAGATCTAGATTTAATTATGAATGGCAGCGTATAATGCATCTCTACAGTAGCACTCAAGTATTCAGTGCTGTTAAGGTCGCTCCCTACATGAAAACATGCAACCAATTCAGACAAAAATATAAACAGAGTATTCTGTTTATTGAACTCAAATTCAAGCCCCTTACAATATGAAATATCGTATAATATGAAAGATAACATTCAGTACAACTGAACTGATTCTAATTTTAAAAGTCCAATTCAAAACATTTATAATTGAAAAACATTTGATGTTTTGATATGCAAGTATTGTGTATTATCAAGTATTATTATGTATATTATCTATTAATAGTGTGTGTGTGTGTGTGTGTGTGTGTGTGTGAGAGAACATGTGTAGAGAGAGACATGAAATGTCCTCATTACATTCATCAGATGAGTCTGAATGGTCCATGAAAAATGGTCTTCGTGACCTGAGGCTTCCAGCAGGCCATAAGTTGATAGCTGGGGCGGGATCAACTTCTTTCCAATCGCATGAACGTTTCTAAACAGCAGCTCCATCCTCTCTAGCTCAGCCGACTTCATGACAACCAGGGACTGAAAGCAATGCTGTCCTGTAGTGAACCAGCCATCTTCGCCTGTTTTGATGTTATAGTACCGATGTGTGCATTTGACTTTTCGTGGTCCTTTATAGTTTTGAGTTTAAAATTACTGGTGTCTGTCTTTGCCAGACTTTCTACAGTCTTCGCAGTACAGGGTATTTTCGGTTTTGCTATGAACTAGCCAATCTCGCCCGAACTTCCATTTGTCATTGAACTGTCTTATCTTCCTATTAGCATCTTGTTCATCTCCATGGCCATAGCTCTGAGGCCACCGCAGTCCGGACCTCGGTTATTTTTAAGAGCTGAAAATACATTTGTACGCTAAATATTCAACTGAATAAAAAAAATAAAGAACATTAAAATGTCTCCGTAAAAAGTGCGGTGTTAATTATGTTAAACGTTGATTGTGTCTTGTGTGTGTGTTTGGTGCGCGCGGCTCTGAGACCAAGAACACAAAAGTGAATGAGCGCGTGACTCGGCGGAGGAAGTAGACACGTTTTTTTCATGGTAACCATCAGCGCACTTTCATCAAGCTGTTCAATTTACATTTTCGAAGCAGCGCAGTTGTAGCCTGCCTTGTTTGTGATTTTAAAAATAAATCATTCGATAAGCCAAAGCAATAGAGTGGAAAGTTTCAACTTATGTTTGCTTTGGAAAACTTTGCCTAAAACATGGTGGTGTATGTTGATTTTTTTTTTTTCTAGAATTTTTTTTTGTGTGTAGGTGTAACGGATGCCAGATTGTTAATGTATCTTAGTTCCATAGGCTACATGGTGAGGGTATCTTTTGTCCTCATTGCTTGGGCCAGATCAAACCATTAAACGAGCTTAAATTATTCTTACTCTTGCCACATACATGATTTTTTTTCAAAACTGATGATAATCAGTTCAAACACCATTAAAAGTAATTTCAGAAATAGATCTCTTGTGTGATGTGTAATTCACCCCTCTCATTTAAATATGTCGAACATTTTTCAGCGCGTGCTTTGCGCATCACGGACCTCGGTGATTTTAAAATGCTGCTGCGGCCCTGCTCATCTCTGCCCCTTTTTTCCTGAGCAGCAGAGTTTGAAACTCCAGCTATATGCCGCCACGTAGTGCACTTGTCAGTCGTCAACAACTTTGTTGCTTCGTTCATTAACTGCAGGTTACCGTATCATTGATTTTATCTGAGACATTAACGAACATTCTAAACAATTCTAACATGTTGTCAGAATGTTTATGCAGGTGCTCATGGGAGTTGTCGGCGTGTAATATTACATTGCAATGCGTTTATTATGTCAGATGCCTTCAGAGAAAACTACAATTAAAATATATCGTCATACCACAGAATAAACCACCCGCCAAAGTGGCTAGTGAGACTAAAGTTATTACCCGCCAAAGCCGAATTTTACCCGCATTTGGCAGGTGGACGGGTGCTCATGTAAAGCCCTGGTCCTGACCATCTCCACATCGACCCCCTCAATAGGAGATTGGCTGCAGAGTCGGCCTGGACCTTCTAAAGTCCACAAGCGTTTCTTTTGTTTTGCCGATGTTCAGCTGCAGGTGGTTAGATTTACCCCACAACACAAAGTCCTGTATCAGGCTCCTGTACTCCTCCTCCTGTCAATCATGAACACATCCCACAATCGCAGCATCGTCCGAGAACTTCTGCATGTGGCAAGACTCCGAGTTGCATTTGAAGTCTGATATGTAGAGTGTGAACAGAACTGGAGAGAGCACAGTCCCCTGTGGTGCTCCCATGCTGCTGATCACCGTGTCAGAAATGCCGTCCCTGATCCTGCCGTGTTGTGGTCTCCTGGTGAGGTAATCCGTATCCAGGAGACCAGATGTGTGTCCACCTCCATCTCCTGCAACTTCTCTCAGTCGAAGGGGCTGGATGGCATTAAAGGCGCTGGAGAAGTCAAAAAACATGACCCTCACTGCGCCGCTCGCCTTGTCCAGAAGAAAGTGAATCCTGTGCAGAAGATAGAGGATGGCGTCATCCACTCCCACCTTCTCCCGGTACACGAACTGCAGTGGGTCCTCAGCATGGTGGACCTGGGGTCTGAGGAGGTTCAGCAGCAGTCGCTCCACGGTCTTCATCACGTGTGATGTCAAGGCAACCGGCCTGTCATCATTCAGTTCCTTTGGATGTATTTTCTAGGGAACTGGAATGAGGCACGACGTCTTCCACATGACAGGAACCCTCCTGAGGCGAAGACTTGGGTTAAAGATGTCAGAGGGGCTCCCCCAGTTGGGCAGCACAGGCCCTCAGTATCCTGGGACACACCTTGTCTGGGCCTGCTGCCTTCCTGGGGTGGAGTCTCCTTAGCTCTCTCCTGACTTGGTCTGCGGTGAAGATGGGGGGGACTGGGGGAGTGGATGTGTATTCCGTCTGCAGGAGGTGTTGATGGTTCTGATGATGCTGATGGTGGTGGTGAAGACTGATCTGCCAGTGATGGTGACAAGGTGACAACTGCTGCAGGAGGAGGGGGCTGCAGGAGCAGGACAATCAAACCTGTTGAAGTGGTTAAACTGGTTTGCCCTGTCCATGCCCCCATCTGCTGAGCTGCCGCTGTTCTTCTTGTAGCCTGTGATGGTTTTCATCCCATCCCAGACTTCCTTCATGTTGTTTTCCTGCAGCTTCTGTTCCACCCTTTTCCTGTATGACTCCTTGGCCTCTTGTAGCCGGACTTTGAGTTCCCCCTGTACACGCTTCAGCTCTGACCTGTCTCAGTCTTTGAACGCCCTCTTCTTTTGGTTGAGGAGGCCCTTGACTTCGCTGGTAATCCAGGGCTCATTGTTTGGAAAGCAGCGTACGGTTTTTGTGGGAACAGCAACGTCCCTGCAAAAGTTCAAGTCGTCAGTCATGCAGTGTGTCACCTCCTTAATGTCCTCCCCATGCGGGTCTAACAGTACATTCCAGTCGGTCGTCTCGAAGCAGTCCTGAAGAGTTTCCTCTGCCTCGGGAGACCAGGCCCTGAATGGACGCATGGTGGTGGGCTGCCTTAGAACCATTGGTTTGTACTGAGGCTAGAGGAGAACCAGATTATGGTCGGATCTCCCCAGCGGTGGTAGTGGGATTGCCCTGTATGCGTCCATTACATTGGCATACAATAGATCTATGGTCCTGTTTTTCCTAGTGGGACAGTCCACAAACTGATGAAAGGCAGGGAGAGTGGAGTCCAAAGTGGCATGGTTAAAATCCCCAGAGATCGCAAAGAAAGCCTCGGGGTGTTGTCTGCAGTGCTGCTATGGTGGAGAGAATGATGTCACGCCTCTTGCACGTCCGCACGCGGAGGAATGTAAACACAGGTGAAAATAGCGCGTGTAAACTCCCGAGGCATGTAATACGGTCGGAGACTCGCCGCTAACAGTTCAATGTCCCGGCCGCAGATGATCACCTTAACGTTTACAGTGGTCAAAATACATTTTTCCAGTGTTCTGCAATATTGCAGAATGTCAAAATTTTGTTCTGCAATTTGAAAATATTTTCTGCAAATACACAAGCCTCCATACTACACCCGTCTCAACCTAATGATGCCTATATTTACATCATATCCAGCTTTACAACTCATAGCATTATTGTAATTCTTTATTCTCTCACTATTTTTAATTTCAGTCTTCACGGATCCTTCTCTGCAGCAAAGTTATCATTCCACGATACCTCCACAGGTCTTTCATCCCCCTCGCCCTGACACTACGGGCTACTACAACTTGAAGTATACCGACTAATTCATAAATGTACTAGTTATCACACCCACACATCATCCTTCCACACAACATACTAATAAAGGCATCACCACAATAAAAAATAGAACACAACTGTTCTTCAAGAAACAAAACATTCATTTTCATGTTACACGTCATGTTACATTTTGTCAAGATTAAGTTTCTCGCTTGAACAATAGATTGTTACCCAAAATGTACTTCATTCACAGTGTTTGCATCTGCAACCTGTAGTTTTAAATTGAAAGCAAGGTTTCAATTCTACACTCTGTTACATCTTGCGATGATGCGAAGAATTGATGCCATTATGGAATAAAACCCAACTGGCAAATGGAAAGACGTCTGGGGTCATTGTGTTCGCCTGGCTTCTAAAGTGCGAGGTCATGAACTGAACTGAGAACTACTGCAGGGGCTTCACTGCTCTAAACTAACAACAGAGAACTGGGTACGAACTAATCATGGCAGAACTGAGAGCTACAGACCTGAACCTATGAGCTTTGTCTTACAGGGCAACTGTTTTACTTTGTGCTAGTCTGCACCACAGGCAAGACAGCACGAGTAAAAAAAAAAAAAAAAAAAAATAGAACACGTACACAAAACATGTATTAGTGGAGCTTGGTATGAGAAAACAAAATATTCAAAAGTATCTATGAAAAAAGGTAAAACACTGTTGCTGTCTTCAAAAGGGATATACACTGAACAAAAATATAAACGCAGCGGTCCATATTTTATGAAATACAAATGTTCAGATAGAAATTCATTTTCATTTTTATTTTCTATGTGCCCGAGCCCAGTCCAGACGAGAACGTCGTCGCCCAGCAGTCAGGTCCAATCCTCGATGAGGTCTACGTGCATGGAGGCCAGCTTCTCTGAGTCGGTTTCTCACAGTTTGACTGCTGACCCTGCGATTGTGTCTCCCCATGGTCTCATCTGCGGTCCGTGTTGCAGTCCGGCACCGATCACGCAGGTGGGTCAGACGGATATGCTGGTCTTGTGCTGGAGTGGTGACACGTGGCCTGCGTGCATGTGGCATGTTGTCTGTGGTGCCATGCTGCTGAAATTGTCGTCGGAGGCGGACTATCGTGGAATAGCACCCCCAATTGACGCCCTATAGCTCTGATGGACATTCCAGCCTGCAGCATGCCAATGGCTCGTTCCCGGTTGATTCTGGTCATCTGTGGCATCTTGACATTTGAACATTTTTGTCATTTTAGGGTGGCCTTTTATTGGCCCCACATAAAGGATGGTCATGACGTGCATTACTCAGTGAAATTTTTGTCTGCAATGGTCACACCCGACTGGATCATGGATTATCTCAAGTCTGGGCACTGCTCAGAACTTGAGTAGAGGGACATTTTTTTTTTCAAAAAATGTTTACTGGTATGCTATACTATCATTTGATGTGGGCAGAAAAAAAATCAGTATCGGATGTACAAAATAAATAAAATCTTTAGGTGCTGCGTTTATATTTTTGTTCAGTGTAATATCAGTATAATTTTGCATGAGTCAACAATGCAATATATTCAAACCTATACAATTTACCAATATATATGTATGCAACTATAACAGCGACTGTCTTAATTTTTGTCCCCCTCGCGGACGCGCGATCTGTCGCTGTTGTTGGAGTCACGCTGGCTGCCGGTTTTGCCGAGATACGACAAAATCGTCCTTGTTTTCTTGACATTTTTGTCGGACTCTTGCCCTGAAGAAACAATCCTCTTCTTGGGAGCCATGTTTGTTGTGCCGCATTGAATTCTGGGAGATGCATGGCGGAAACTGCCGAACACTACCGAGGTAGATGTTGGGTCCTCCCGGCGGGTATTAAAAGTGACGAAATCTTACATCGGAAAATGGCAACTGCCCTTATTTGGTTGTCGTCGCCTTTCGTCGGTATTACATAAATATTGCTCAACTTTGACCTGGAAAACGCCGTCAGGTTCGCGCAGCGCAGGTTTCAGTTTATTTACAGCGTCACTACTTTGCTAAATTGAGAACCATTGTATCCCGATCCTGATTTTTTCATTCTGCAAAATTGCAGGTTGTTTAATTTTTCTTCTGCAGTCTTGAAAATCATTCTGCAAAATGCAGACTGCAGACGGGTATTTCGAACACTGGTTTACGTGTCCCGGGTTGCGCCATCTGGTGTTTAAACAGTGCGAGTCCCCCACCTTTGCGCTTGCCACTCAGCTTCGCATCCCTGTCTGCTCTCACTGTAGTGAATCCAGGTAGCTCCACATTAAAATCCGGTGTGTCGCTGTTAAGCCACGTCTCCGTGAAACACAACTATACTCCCTGTAGAGCCTCTGGGTTTTCACCAGTCCTGCCAGTTCATCAGTTTTGTTGGTTAATGAGTTCACATTCCCCATAAGTACTGACGGAACCAAAGGTTTGTATCTCCACTGACCCTCCATCTGCAGCCCCGGTACCACCTCCTCAGTTCCGCAGGTATCGAGTGGACCATGCCCTCGCGTCCCCTCGGTCGTAGGGCGAGCAGTTGTTCCCGAGTATAACCACGAAAATCTCCACTGCGCCACGTGTTGACAACAGAAATATCCATAAGATAGATTATTAATAATAATAATAATAATACACACCAAACGTGTGTAGTTGTAAAAAGACAAAGAAAAACACTAAAAAAAAAGTGCTAAAGTCAAAGAAAGACTATATGGACGGAGCTACTGGAGAGGCCCCCGCTCTGCGTCAGCGCCCACAGAGCTCTCATGACATGAAACCAAACGTACCATGTTCCACTAACTTTCTCTTTTGTACTAAGGGTACACAAACATTTGTTGAATGGGGCAGGATGGTTAAGACTCTGGGTTACTGATCTGAAGGTTATGGGTTCAAGCCCCAGCACTGACAAGCTGCCACTGTTGGGCCCTTGAACAAGGCCCTTCACCCTCTCTGCTCCAGGAGCACTGTGTCTTGTCCCTTCTTGTACATCACTCTGGATAACGCATCGGCTCATTGCCTGTAACGTAATCTAACCTGCTGAAACTGAATATTTTATCCTCTACCCCCCAAGAAAAGATAAAGTTCTGAAGACTTTCCTGTCCTGAGACATTTTCCATTGTCAACCAACAAGACGTTTTTTCAACCTGTTTATTATTAACTAAGATTGTCACATCGACTGTATAATTTATAACTTATTTGAATGAACGATTTAATATTAACCTGTTATTCATGTTACAGCAGGAAAGACTTTCCAAGCCGGGCTGTCGGACGAAGATAACGCACACCTTCTGACCAATCAAATGAAAGCATTAAAGGTCACAGGCAACGGTTTTCAATTTGTGCACATTTGAAACTTTATATGTTTAAAAAAATCCTCTGTGGAGAAGGCAAATTTATATGGAAGTGTACTTTCTGATATTGTGTGCTCCTCTGTGACAGCATAAATGTATGTTGAGTTGTTTGCTCTGAATACCTTTTAAAACAATAAAAACATTTTGAAATAAATAAAAAAAACCCTCTGTAATTTTCTTCTGGTCCGAAGAAGTATTGTTAAAAAGTAATAATTAAAATAAGCTAGTGCGGATCGCGGCGATTTTCATGACCACTCGGCACGTGACGTCATTCAAGACAAACAAACCACTTGAGTTGAGTCCACTTCCGTTCACTTGCATTGCCGTTCAGCTTGAGTGCAGACGTGCGTTCGGGAATTTCCAAAGATAAACCATGCCTCATTGTTGTGCAGTGAACTGTAACAATGGGACCGGTTCAGGAAGAAGTTTTTACCTTTTACCCAGAGAGGAGAAGTGGTGGAGCGAGAGGGTTGGCTTTTTCCGAAAAAGGAGATGAGGCGGAGCGAGTGGATTGTGCGCGTGAAGCCAGAGGGTTGTTTTTTTCCGGAAGAGGAGATGAGGCGGAGAGAGTGGATTGTGCGCGTGAAGCCAGAGGGTTGTTTTTTTCCGGAAGAGGAGATGAGGCGGAGAGAGTGGATTGTGCGCGTGAAACAAAATCAAGCAGTCAAAGAAGAAATGGACCGGCAACGCTTAAGCAAAAAGGAGAAGATTGGAGGTAAACATTACCTTTGCTTGCAATTGACAAGTCAAGAATCCTGAGGGATCCTGTACAATCATTGTGGAAATGAGACAAAAGGGATATTTCCTCACTTAGAGTCGGCTATAAATAGTATAATGCCGCGGATGCCAGGCTAATGTGGCCTGGCGGCGCACTGTCCAGTAATCGTTTAATCTAGGGAGGGCAATTTAATTATTCTTCAAAAGGGCTCTTATTTAGTATTACGACGAAAGTAAGAATTTATCATAATTACCAGGATAAATCGTTTGGGCGTGAGTCTTGTTGAGGTCCGGGGTCACTGCGATCAGAGTCGGCCGAGCCGCTGTCTGATTCCGAGGCTGCACGGTCAATTCACCGATTGCTTCGCAACGGCCAGGTTCATACATACATGGTTTCACCTCTTGATTTCACCTTTCAATTTGGAGAGTTCCTACTTCAAAATCACTATCACTTTCAGACATTTTACACAACCTCTCACGACCAAAGTCCGTACACGTGTGCTCGGTTTGCAAGTAAACACAGAACTGTTCCCAGTCGGTTTGCTTTGAATGACGTCATGACGACGGTCCCCTGGCAGCGAAAGTGCGAATAAGTGAGATGTAAACAAACAAATTGGGCAAAACAGTATATTTTAACCGTTTTATTCAATTTAAAGGGGTACCAAATATAATATATACAGTTGCTGATGTGACAAAGTAACGTATTCTTAAGTATTCTATCAAATTTATATACTAGAAAACAATGAAATATCTTGGTAATTGTAAATATAATACTTTATACACTAAACCGCACAAGAGTCGCCATTTTTAAAAGACCGTGACGTCAGCGCTACCCACTGCACTAGCGGAACTCTCCGAAATAGAGGAGATAAGCGTGCAATCATGGCGTTGGGCGCATCAAGTGAAAGCGACAGCCCTGTCGAATCATACGAAGAGATCCCGCAAGACACACTGCAAGCAGGCTATGGCTTAGAAGGGTACCAGTTTGAACCTAGGAGAGGTACTCTCGACTCCGGTGATGAAATAAGAGAAGAAAGCTCGGATGACGGCGAAGATGAGACCAGGCCTGGCGCCAGGAACAGTTTACTAAGGGGGCAATTAGAAATCGCAAGGGGGCAAATATTTTTCATATAGTGTGTATGATGTAGTGATGGCGGTCTGACAACGTGTTTCAAACAATTAACTGCACCAACCACAAAACCACGGCCCCGAAGGTTGCTTTAGTACGGGAAAATCATGTGACATTACCAGGGCAGTTGCGCTTTATCAACACCCGTGCCCACCTGTTAACCCTCCCCTCCGATTTTCTCACAGACACGCGTTACAACCGGAAAGATGCCAAACGTAAAACAACACACACAAACCTACAGGCAAGTCCTTTAAATTTAAAATACATACAAATAGCTCCGCGGCATGAAAACAAAATGTCAATGCAAGTCTAAGGTACTTGGCTCGGCGGCCAAAATCATAATTTAAAAAAATCAACAGACCCCGCGGCTGCACCAGTAATAGCCTTCCTGACTCGCACCAAGTCAACGCTAACCACTTAATCCGTGATCCCAGTTTAGGCGTGTAGGGGACTAAACACTCTGAAGTGATGAATTTTCACCCCCGCTGCATGGGGGGTGACGTCAACGACACATATTCTTACGCTATTTGCGCACAAAGCGGACCATATATGAACACATACACCGACATAAACGGAGATAAACTTAGCCTACAAAGAAAGAAAATGGATTCACAATATTGTGATTGAATTCGTTTAATTCGGTGGGGGAAAGACGACTCCCGTAAACTGACTGCATATTGCAGAGACAGTGCACTTGTAAGTGTAGACTACATCTAAAACCCCCGCCGCACAACCCTTCCCCTTGTCCTTATCACAGGTCTGTGTGTGCGCGGCTGTGTCAGCATTTCACACATACACCAACAATAACAATTAAGAAAACAATTAAGTGATCTGAGTCTCCGTTGAGGGGGCGGGGCTGTAGCCACGAGGGGGCGACGCCCCCTTTCACCCCCCCACGGCGCCGGGCCTGGATGAGACTGATGCTGACCATGGGCATGGTGAGCATGGGGCAGAGCGTCTGCGTGCAGGTGACACGGCGTGGTGCTTGTGCGGAAAATGTAACGTGGAGTTGCTCACGAGTCCAGCAGAATTTATTTGCTGCAATGAGATAGATGCCACCCGTGGACTTGCGAAATTGTCGCAAGAGGCAGAAACAGGTATTTCACACGTGCTATTCCCAACCTCAATGAGCTAACACAACTGGGTACATACATACGTCATGAGTGTTACGCAAAGAAAATGAACGTGCATTCTGATTGGATAAAATTAATATCATGGCGGGCTGTTCAAACTGCGGAAATAGTTTGCTCGAGCTACTTTCAAAACTATAACTTTCCAACCTTAGAACAAAAAACTTTTGTAAGTCTTGAATAGGGCGGCACGGTGGTGTAGTGGTTAGCGCTGTCGCCTCACAGCAAGAAGGTCCTGGGTTCGAGCCCCGGGGCCAGCGGGGGCCTTTCTGTGTGGAGTTTGCATGTTCTCCCCGTGTCCGCGTGGGTTTCCTCCGGGTGCTCCGGTTTCCCCCACAGTCCAAAGACATGCAGGTTAGGTTAACTGGTGACTCTAAATTGACCGTGAGTGTGAATGGTTGTCTGTGTCTATGTGTCAGCCCTGTGATGACCTGGCGACTTGTCCAGGGTGTACCCCGCCTTTCGCCCGTAGTCAGCTGGGATAGGCTCCAGCTTGCCTGCGACCCTGTAGAAGGATAAAGCGGCTAGAGATAATGAGATGAAAAGTCTTGAATAAGGTTCGTTAATGTGTGTTTTACTGTTATATTTACTCTATATATTGCCCTCTGTTCCCCTTTAAGGGTGCAAATTAGACACCAGGAAGATTGAATTAGCTTTTTGGGTTGTTCTTCTAAGAACCCCCCCCCCCAAAAAAAAAAAAAAAAACTAAGAAACCTTTATTCGTCACATGCACACTTCAAGCACAGTGAAATTTGCATTTAACCCATCTGAAGCAGTGAACACACGCACACACTGAGGCCAAGTTTACATTAGACCGTATCTGTCTCGTTTTCTTCGCGGATGCACTGTCCGTTTACATTAAAACGCCTGGAAACGCTGGGAAACGGGAATCCGCCAGGGTCCACGTATTCAATCCAGATCGTGTCTGGTCCGGTGCTGTGTAAACATTGAGAATACGCGGATACGCTGTGCTGAGCTCTAGCTGGCGTCGTCATTGGATAACGTCACTGTGACATCCACCTTCCTGATTCGCTGGCGTTGGTCATGTGACGCGACTGCTGAAAAACGGCGCGGACTTCCACCTTGTATCACCTTTCATTAAAGAGTATAAAAGTATGAAAATACTGCAAATACTGCCCATTGTGTAGTTATGATTGTCTTTAGGCTTGCCATCCTTCCACTTGCAAGTGGTAAGTGATATGCGCTGGGATCACACACACAGCGGCTCAGTCCCGAATCACTGCTCGTGCACTTCACTCGCGCGCTCTGTGAGCTGCGCAGGGCCGGAGTGCGCACCCTCCAGAGGGCACTCGCTGTTCAGGGCGGAGTGATTTGGAGCGCAGGATGCCTGCGGAGCCGAGAGTATCCGTGTATTGGTGTTGCTGTGTGCACGCTAATCGTTTTAAAAACGTTAATCTGATGATCCGCTGATACGGTCTAATGTAAACCCCACCTCAGAGCAGTGGGCAGCCGGGGGTTCGGGACCTTGCTCAAAGGCACCTCAGCCCAAGGCCGCCCCACGTCAACTTAACTGCATGTCTTTGGACTGTGGGGGAAACCGGAGCAAACCCACGCAGACACGGGGAGAACATGCAAACTCCACACAGAAAGGCCCTCGCCGGCTGCTGGGCTCGAACCCGGAACCTTCTTGCCGTGGGGCGACCGTGCTAACCACTACACCACCATTTTTCTAGGCCATAAAGTTGATATTCTACGTTTCAGCTCCGACCATTGCGTACGACCTTTAAATTTGATTGTAGTATCATGGTTCGAAAATAAAAGGTTTTTGAAAAATACCGTGCCTGTTTATGGGTTGAAATTACATGGAACATTTTTATAATTTTCTGAACAAAGTTAGTTTTAATCGAAAAATGTTTAAATGTCATGAGTCAAATCGAAAAATAAATAATTGTGTGTGTGAAAAAAAAAAAAAGTCCGTAAATGAAGTCCATGTTCTCACTCTGGCCGACCGGAACACTGTGCCCACAGTCAATATGGCGGCTTGTGGCTGCTGGGGAAATTTCTCCCTCAGCGTGCGTTTGAACTCTGACCCCGCGCAAACGTGCCATCCTGCCAGCCTCGTCCGCCATATTGACTGTTGTCTTTTGCCTTGAGAAGAAGATAAGCGAGAACATTTGCTTGGAAAAGGAAAAACGATTAAACAAACAAACAAAAAGACTGGACTCCGCTTTTCCGTTGGACTCGTAAATCAGCGCCAGTCCGTGCCGAGGTGGAATTTATCGAGATGGCGAGGAAGAAGAGCAAACAGGCCGGAGTTGGGAATAAAGAGCAGAGTTTGTCGAAGAGCCCCGGCGGAGGAGGAGATGCAGGAGCAGCAGCCAGGAGCACTCAGGTAGCGTTAGCTCAGCCGGCTAATCAGGCTAACTTAAATATGGGCTCAATTCCGATCAACTTCCTGTTGGACTTGGAGTCCACTTTGTAGGGCGGAGAACTCCTTCTCACACATCCCACACTAGTGCACCTTTGTAGGGATTCCGGAGCTATTCAGGATGCGACACCAGCTTCGCTCCATCTCTTAGTTCCCTGAGAGAGATTTTATTCGGAGACGGATTAGACAAGTTTCTCACGAATGCTGTTTCACGAAGTGTCTGCTTTCGAGTTCGACACATTTTAAGTCATAAAAACGTCCTGTAGTTTGCACTTTGCGAGCAAACCCAACCTTCGCCTGTAGTGTATTCGGGCGGAGCACCTTGTCTGCTCCCAACCTGCGAGACGGAAATATATTGAATTACGAAAATAGGCTTTCAGAATTAACACGTTTTAAAATAGAAATCCATTTTCGAGCTCGCTCAACGACTCATTTCTAGCAGACTGAAGAAGCTCGAAGCGTTATTTTCTTTACTCCGCACCCGTATTTGTGTAAATCCCGCCTTCCGCGCTCGCTTGTGACGTCCTCCAACGCGCTTGATGATTGGGTCGTAGAGATGTCCGAATGACGGATTAAGATTAACCGGCCAATCAGAGCGGAGCTGTTGGAATACGGGTAGGAAGGAAATAACGACAATACGAAGCTAATCTCCTCGTCGTTATCGTCCAACTAGTTTGTTATCTGGACTAAATTGCTTTTAAAATTCGTTGCTGCAAAAGTTCCGCAGTGAATTTTTTAAATTTTTGGGCGGATGAACGTGTTTACTGTGCACCCCTGGTGTACTTTCAGTTTCTCTCGAGTACAAAGTGACAGCCAGACAAATGAACAAGGGCAGCAGGAGGAAAGTCACCTGGAAGCCTCTTGCTGACAGGATTAAAGGAAAAGTCCACTCTGAAACACATTTAACAGATTTATACTCGGCTATTCTGCGATACACCAGAATCGCAGAGTCCGAGTTTGTCGGCCAGTCCTGAATGTTCATGATTCCTGTCAGAAGTTGAGATTTGTGATGCTCTGACGTCACACGGCGACACTGTCAGTGCTCAGGTTTGGTTCTTCGCACCGAAAAACAAAACAGGGACAGTTTTTGCTCTCGACGTTCAGACGCTGGACGAAGTCTCCGACCTCCAACACTGACCTGAATCAGCGAGTTAAAGTGCATATTCTGGACCAATTTCTTTTGTTTTTTTTTTATATGAAAGTATGTCCCTTTACACACTCATCCAGAAGGGTAATTTTTCACAAGGCCATCTGTCTACAGCAGAAAAAAATTTAAATAACAAAACGTGTCTGGAAAAATCCCAAGGGAGTCTGGAGCCAGATTCATGACGTCACCTGCGGAAGCGCCAGCAGGCTGCGCGAGCTTTGCACGGTTTCAGTGCACAGCCTGTGTAGACCAAGCGCTCCCATTTTTCTCTCGTTGTCCGGTCTTTTGGAAAACGATGAGTACTGATCCCATCAAGATTGGTGTTGCTACACCCGCTGACGATACATCTGTTAACCATTTTAATAGTTACGTGATGACGTTGAAGACATTTGCAGAAAACCACCAGGTCGTTTTCTCGTAAACAAACCAGCGCTGACGTAGGATTCAGAAGGAGGCGTCATGAAAATCAACGTTTGCCTGGAAATCCAAATGCCAAGTTTTTTCAGAGGCGGACCAATTCGCCTCAAATGGCTTGATTTCAACTGAATTTTTCTGGTATTACGCAAGGTAAAAAAAATTGCAGAGAATGCAGAATGTTACAGATATTTGACCAAAGTTTCATATAAAATCGGAGGATTGCACTGATCTTGCTCCTGAATTTACCCCTGATATGTACTTTAAGACGTGACGAGTGCGATGGCGTTGATGTTCGTATCAGCATTAAAGTTGAAGCTGTGGAAGCGGATCGGTTTGAGCAAAGCGTCCAGATGAGATGAGACTCCGACTGCACCACTCTGAGCGGCTGGTGACTTTTGATCGGTACAGTTTTTGTGAATCAGACATTTTTTTTTTCATCCTTTCGATGAAGACTCGTCGCCTGATTTATGGCGTTGGACTTGGAAGTGATGTCTGACATCATGACGAACGAGCTGCCTGAACGTGAGCGGAAATCAGTAGATTGACACGTGCAAAGAGAGAGTTTTAAATGTTTTGAACATTATAGCGAAAAAATTCCAACACGACAGGATAGAAATGTGCACAGGTTGACCTGAAAACACCCATGTGCATGAAATGCTTCTTTCACGTTCCGTAAATCATAAAAAGACACGTCATGGACGATTGCGTTTATCTTTATGATTATATTGTTGTAAGGCTTGTGTCGGCGCATGCTGGTGTTGATCATGAGCACATTACAGGCGTACAGGTTGAAAACACAAGACGCTCACCTCAAGCCAACAGGAACTCCTCTGACAAATCTTGAGGCCTCAGTAATTTGTTGTTCAAATATTGTTTGACACTCATTCCTCATCCAAGAGCTGGAGACAGGGGACACAAGCGCCTCCTGGAGTGTCCCGTCATCAAAGAAGTCTCTGTTCCTGAAGAATACAAGAGAGGGTTTTTTTATTTCCATTGGGTGTACAAAATTTAGTAAGATTAAAAAAGAGGCCAGAATTTTTGCAGATGTATGACACGTTTGTGGAGAGAGAGATTATTTGTGTTTGTTTGTTTGTTTGTTTATTTATGGAAGGAGTCTCCAGTGTCGGCGCTTTGTAACAGCAAGAGCTAAAGCTCCAATTTTTACGTTTTCAGACATTGGCGATTTTTTGAACATGACAAGCTGTCTGGGATTTTTTTCTCTCATTAATTTGAATAGAGAGATTTAAAAAAAAAAAAAAGAGGTTGGTTTGGAAACGACTGGTTCTCGCTGCTATAACGATCACAGATGTTCCACAACATGAAACGGAACAATAAATGGATAAAACGAGTCATCAGGAGATGACGTGTCCCCTGGCCTCCACATGAAACCCCGCACCAAATTTTCTGAAGTTGAATTGGTTGCCATGGAAATACGGAAAAAATAAACATCACAGAAATCCCAAAATGTCAAAAGGCGCAACTCCTCGAGTCAGTGAACGTAAGTGTCAGGTTTCGTAAAAATAAATAACGAATAGTTTTTGAGTGATGCTCCGGGAACTAAAATGTTTACAGACGGACAGAGCGATAGCGATATCCCCCCCGAGGTTATGTGCCGGAGGGGATAATAAATAAAGATGTTCAGACTCGGCTGCTGTAGAATAATTCGTGCTTTTATAGGGAAATGCCATCGTTGATTTATTTTCCTCTAACAGCATGCCCCCAGATGGTTTATCCCCTACTTAATGGATTATTAAACAGTTTATCCATCTTGTTGGATTCAGTACGAAGATTAATTGGTTTGTCTTTATTTTGTCTTTTATTTATTGATTGATGTAATATTGGAAAGTTGGTGCTCCTTGTCATCATTTTCCACAAAACATAAAATCTCTTGTGTGTAATTTTTGACGAGAGGATACGATGTAAAGTGTACTGTAAGTCTGACCTCACGTCCTGACTGAACTCCTTCCTGCCCCACAGTCGGTGCACACGTGCTGCTTGCTGTGCCATCGGGAGTTCAAGGACTGGGGCTCGGGTATGGCCAACGGGCTCCCGGGCCACGGCTCCAAGCTGGCCGACGCCGTCCCGGCGCTCTCGCAGGCCCTGCTGAGGGAGGCGCCCGGGCGCAAGCTGGCAGACGCCGTGCCTTCGCTGTCTCAGTCGCTGCTGGGCGAGGTGCCGCTGTGGATCTGCCAGAGCTGCCGCAAGAGCGTCGAGGAGGAGGAGCGGAGGGCGGTCCAGGAGCAGAGCGCGCCGGTGAGTAGGGAAAGGACGCACTCGGAACGCCAGATTATGTCTGAATGTTTGTCAATCAAGGTTTATTTCTCCACTAAAGCACTGAATCATGGAGGATGGTTCAAGGAAAATATGACTGAGGAACAAATTCATGTCACATCATATTTGGACAGGTTGGCAGAGTGTCGAATAGACAGATCATTTTGAAGATGCGTATTTATGTAAAACGTAAAAAAATCGAGCTACAATAGCGACATCCTCGTTTCCGTTGGTCCGGATAAACAGCGGCCGTGTCTGATTACATTTCAGTGTTGAATTATTAATGATTGCTATAAAACAAGCCATCAGTTCGTCGTGGTGCTGATTTGTTTCACGCTGTTGGAAACATCGAAGTGTATTTTCACATGTATTCCTAGGATTCTGAAATAATTATCGATGGATATTTTGTTTTGACACCGCAGCAGTGCGATAACTAACTCTTTTACAGTGAACTTTTGCAGAGAACATACTCAGTTTGTGCCCCCCCCGCCTTGAGTGACAATGAGTCAGAGCGTTATAAAAAAAATAAAATAAATCACTGAGCCGTGTGCAGTCAAGTTAACAAAACGTGTTAATGCCAGAAAACAAAGGCTCGTCGGGCACGAACAGTTATTAAGAATGGTGATCAAAGGATGAAATGACTGATGACATCAGCGATTTGCAACACACGAGTGAACTGAATGGTGAAGATTGAGAAAACGCAGCGAGTCAGTGGGTGAACATTGACAACGATACACCGGTAACCTCCGTCGTTTCCAGAACAGACGAAGAAATTATCGCCTCCGTTCGTGATCCTTTAACTCAGTCAGTGAACTGTGATCGTGACTCGGAAGGAGAAATTCGTGATCAGGAGAACGTGCCTAAAATGAAAGCAGTCCAGGATTCATACAACTGATGGGACACTTGTATCATAAGCTGTGTTTACATATATACCGGTACGATCGTGGTATAATGCCGCTTTTCCACTACAAACGCGGCTGAGTTGGGCTGAGCCGTGCCGTGCTGTGCTGAGTCGAGCTGAGCGGGGCTGTTGGAGTTGCATTTCGACTACAACCGCGCTGAACCGTGCTGGCTGGAAGTGGGTGGACACATTGGGTGGAGTTAGCGAAAGTGGGTGGACGTCACGTGATGTCGTTAGGTGGCGCAAACAGTGACATCAGTGATCTTTTAAACGGTAGTCTCACGACCCGGATAGTAAACAATAAACATGGAGGACATGGAGTCGTTAGTGTTGCTGGTCTTGGTGCTGTGGCTTGTTGTCACCGACAACGCCAACAGATACTGGCAAGAGCGTATAGATGAGGCGAGGCGCATAAGGCTTCAGAAATTCTCATAATTTGTAATTCTTCTTCCGGGTTTACGGTGTTTACAGATCCCAGCGTGCTCGCGGGGCGTGTGTGGGCATGTGAGGACACTCCTCCTCACCAATCAGTGCACAGGGGAGTGTCTCCTCACGCCCCTAGCCCCACTCGGCTTGGTTTGGCTCGCTTCAGCCCCACTCCAAAACCATGCGAGTTTTGGGTGCTAAGCAGGGCTGAAGCGAGCTGAGTCGTGCTGCTCTGAGGATAGTCGAAACGCGAGCCGTGTCGGGCTGAAGTGAGCTGAAAAAGGGTAGTGGAAAAGGCCCATAACTGTATCGATACAAAGTATAGCGGTACAGTTTAGTGCATCTGTCCACACTAGCGAGAAATGTTTGCGGTTTTCTTTCACGGTAGTTGAAATGCGCGTGCGCGAAATGTTTCCGTGGTTACCGAGTAACTTCCTTCCGAGAATTTGACGGATGAAACAACGTGTGTGTGCTTTTTGTTGTCAATGTACAGTCTGTATTTCTGGTGGTCATTTATTCAGTCGAATCATATAAAACGCGCGAGGCAGTTGAGAAAGAAACAAAAAAAATCATGCAAAATTTCCCATTGATTTCTATGGAATTAATTGAAAAACATCGCACATTTTCAACGTTTTTCAAACCTCCGCTGCTCTGGCATGCTTTCACCTTGAGACATGATTCAAACTTTAAAACGGAGACAAACTTCTCCTGTGTGGATCTGGCATTCAACTTTTTTGCTAGGTTCTATAGACCCTTTTCAGTCACGTGACCTTCGTAAACGCAACCACCATTTTGGACATGTAGCAGACTTCGGCTCGAATTGGTTTGAATGCGAGGAAGGCGACAAACGGAGAACATACAAGAAAAAGGAACGAGATGCAGAAAACACCTTCGCTATCCAGCGACGTAGGGCATTTACAGGGCGAGCAGAGGGAGAAATAACAACAGTAACGACACATTAGCAACGCCCTACAGAAATAACGGTTTATGGCACAGACCCTTTCGGTTCTCGCTCATCTAGCTGCTACAATGACTGCTTAGACTGCAACAATAATACCTAACACACATTTAAGTATCCGTCGTAAAGACGTGAAACTCGTCGAGTGACGAGTGTGTTCATTGATAAGCTAACACAATCTAAAAGTAGACATACCATCACACTGCCCTGGCGCTGTGTACAGTTTCCCTTCTATGGTTTGTGCACTCACTATTTGCCATTACTTTCTCCAACCGTTGTTAGAGATTACAGGGAACGGCCTGGATTTAAGAGACAAATACATGTTCCTCTCAGCGGATCATCAGATTAACGTTTTTAAAAGCGATTAGTGTGCACACAGCAACACCAATACACGATTCGTCTGCACACAGCAACACCAATACACGGATACGCTCGGCTCCGCAGGCATCCTGCGCTCCAAATCACTCTGCCCTGAACAGCGAGTGCCCTCTGGAGGGTGCGCACTCCGGCCCTGCGCAGCTCACACAGCGCGCGAGTGAAGTGCACGAGCCACGATTCGGGACTGAGCCACTGTGTGTGTGATCCCAGCGCAGATCACTTACCACTCGCAAGTGGAAGGATGGCAAGCCTAAAGACAATCGGTTTTTTTTTTTTTTTTTGTTACATAGTCAAGAGAGGTGTCGGATCACTGGATCCAGTGTAAATAGCTGCCGGAGCCAACGCCCGAGGTTCCGGAGCGCGCTCCGGCTTGCTCCCCCTCAAATTAAGCGCTGTTTGTAGGACACTGCCTCTGATCTGTCCTACAGTCTACCAACAGCAAAGGAACACAACGCTAGCTAATGTCGTTAGCTAATAGCTACTACAGAAGAACAAAGAGGTTACAATGGGTTATTTTAGCCTATTTGGTTACACACTCGCCGCCACAGAATGTTAACAGCAATGTAATGCCTTTTCTGGCTAATTTTATTCGTCTTACCTCCAACAAAGTGGTCACTACACAAGCGCTGGTATGCCGAGGGCTGCCAATCTGTTAATGGCCGCTATCCATCTTCTCCGTCGGGATCCGATAAAATGATAAACCTTGCCTTGTTTGTTGATGGTTACTACATCCAGGTGCACAACAATATAGTGGCATGATGGAAGTCTTGCTGAAAATAAACACTTGCTTTGCTGCCGTTCCTCAATGCTGGCTGTGGTAAACTACTGGTAGTACACGTCCAAAATGGCAGCCGCGTTTGTCGTGACGTCACGTGAAAAGGGTCCATACTTTTTGACCAGTCACAGATCAATCACCATGATCAGTTCTGGAGAAATTCAGACTTTTTAATGAGTGTCTATGGCGTTACACTTCAGTGCAGGTGAGCAAGAAATGGCCCTTTTCCACTACCCTTTTTCAGCTCGCTTCAGCTCACTTTAGCCCGACACGGCTCGCGTTTCGACTATCTAAGAACAGCACGACTCAGCTCGCTTCAGCCCTGCTCAGCACCCAAAACTCGCACGGTTTTGGAGTGGGGCTGAAGCGAGCCAAACCGAGCCAAGTGGGACTAGGGGCGTGAGGAGACACTCCCCTGTGCACTGATTGGTGAGGAGGAGTGTCCTCACATGCCCACACACGCCCCGCGAGCACGCTGGGATCTGTAAACACCGTAAACCCGGAAGAAGAAGAATTACGAATTACGAGAATTTCTGAAGCCTTATGCGCCTCGCCTCATCTATACGTTCTTGCCAGTATCTGTTGGCGTTGTCGGTGACAACAAGCCACAGCACCAAGACCAGCAACACTAACGACTCCATGTCCTCCATGTTTATTGTTTACTATCCGGGTCGTGAGACTACCGCTTAAAAGGTCACTGATGTCACTGTTTGCGCCGCCTAACGACATCACGTGACGTCCACCCACTTTCACTAACTCCACCTAATTTGTCCACCCACTTCCAGCCAGCACGGTTCAGCGCGGTTGTAGTCGAAATGCAACTCCAACAGCCCCACTCAGCTCGACTCAGCACGGCACGGCTCAGCCCAACTCAGCCGCGTTGGTAGTGGAAAAGCGGCATTAGAGTGTAGGCAGCTTGAAAAAAAAGCTCTAACAAAACGAATCTCCGTTCTTCACTCAGCTGTTCCTGGCATCGCTCGTCTCCCCAAAGCTCCAGCAAACACATAACTTTGTCTTTGCTCCATGTAGCTCCACGGTCGTTTTGAGCCATTTTGACGTTTTATTTACAGCTGGAAAGCACGTGCGTATTGTATTGTATGAATAACCCGGAAGACGTAGGAATGGTTCATTGCGCATGCGCATTATATTTGTATCGATACAGAACCGCTTCATCTGTCCACACTACAGCGAAGCGCTACAGTACCGATACTGTACCGGTACGAAACCCATACATTTGTGGGTTTCATCCCGATACAGTTATACCGCTACAGTACCGGTATAGTCGCTAGTGTGGACAGGTGTTGCGGTACGAAAGTAGTTTCGTATCGGTACAAAATCCCTAGTGTGGACAGGGTAATAGCGTAACTGCTTGTATGCTGGGGCCGTGAGGAACCGGGAGACAGGCGCAACAGGTCTAGGTGTGTGGGGTATTTTTCTTTCTTTCTTTCTTTCTTTTATTTTTTAAAATTTACTCTTACTTTTTAGTGACTTAAGTTTTCGCTTGCACGCACACACGCGTGTTGGAACACAGCTCTCTCTCGTTACTGTCCATCGGAAAGATCCACAGAGACATTTATAGACAGTCAGTCATTAGAAACAGGTGTAACTGATCACATGTTACCTGGTGGTTCACCCCGACTCCTCGCCGTTCACAGCCGACGCTTGACCACACCCTCGCTGCCACACATACTTTTATTCACTGGGAAGAAAAAAAAGGCAAAAGTCCTTCCCGCACCGTACGGCGCATTAGGCGGCGACGATCTCCGTTTCTGTAGCCCTCGGCCTCTCGCCTATTCCATAGCGAGGGTTACAGTGGGGGGCCGGTCCTCTGGTAACCGCGAGTTTGACTCCCTACTCACATCTGTACTGCAGCGTACCTTGCCAGACGGCAGTAGGTACCATTTTTATGATGGTCTTTGGTATGACACGCAAACTACGAGGCCAACTCGTGATTTTACTCGCTGAAAGTTGACAATATTTGCATTATTTTTATGACCTCGAAAAGGCTGACTTATTTCCTTTACTTCGTAAATATGTGAGTGAATTAAGCGTGAATATACACCAATCGGCCCTAATATTCTGACCACTGACAGGTGAAGTGAGGAGCATTGGATTATCTCATTACAGTGGCATCTGTCAAGGGGTGGGATATATGAGGTAGCAAGAAAGAGAACAGTCAGTTCTTGAAGTTGATGCGTTGGAACCAGGAAAAATGGGCAAGCGGAAGGATCTGAGCGACCTTGACAAGGGCCAAATTGTGATGGCGAGATGACCGGGTCGGAGCATCTCCAAAACAGCACGTCTTGTGGGGTGTTCCTGGTATGCAGTGGTTAGTACCGACCAAAAGTGATCCAAGAGAGGACAAGCGGTGAACCGGCGACAGGGTCATGGGTGTCAAAGGCTCGTTGATTCGCACGGGGCGCGAAGGCTCGCCCGTATGGTCCAATCCAGAAGAACAGAAGAGCTACTGTAGCACAAACTGCTGAAAAACCTAATGCTGATACCTTTCTGTTTTAGCCAGCATTAACTTTATCAGCAGTTTGTGCTCCAGTAGCTCTTCTGTGGGATTGGACCCTGCCTTTGTTATTGTTTCTATCGCAACAGCAAGAGGAGAGTGGATGCTTCATGTCATCGGATTAAAAAAATAATAATAATAAAAAAATTGGCAGCCAGTTTCTTGATAAAACTGCACCCGAGGCCACTGATGTGTTTTTAAAAAGTTAATGGAAAATCGTTTCATTTTGCTTTGAATTTGAAGGCATATTTAAATCATGAGATGCAAAATAATATGAAATCTAAAAAAACCACAATTTTTAATGCAAATTTTATGGAAAATATTCCAAAAAAAATAAAAGTAATGTAAAATTAACGTGCGAGTAAAAGTCAGTCAGTAATCATCGATGTTAAATAATAAATCAAACAACATTTATGGCAAAAGTATCTCAATACATGTTTTATTACATTTTTATTACACCCTAGAATTTGTCCCCCCCCCCCCCCCAGCTCTCCTCCATCATGAGGATTGAAAAAATATCCGTCTCGTGGTAGAGATGTACATCTATACAGTAGATTTTTTTTTTCTTCCTTTTTTTGGTCTCATCGCCCACCCAGAGTGTGAAATATGTTCGAGCTGTTTCTTTTTTAAATCGGTGACAGACGGAGCTGATGGATTTGTTCTTGATGATGCGTTCCAGATTTTTCGTGCATAAAAACAGAAAGCTGCTTCATCACAGTTTTTTTTTTTTCCCCTCCAGACATTTCATGCATTGAATATGGAGAAGGTGAAGATGACATGATCTCAAAGGGGATGTGCTGAACACTTTTCAATTATTTTATCTTCTTCCTTGAGATGCTTTTAATTACAAAAAAACCCGGTTCTTTTTTCCCCCCATGCTGTTTTCCCATGGTATGAAAACCCAGTCAGATAATAAAACGGGCTGAGTTTGCAGCTGTGCGTTGTAAATATTAAATAGGTAAATAGCTTCACTCTGATTGGCTTACATCTTTAAACATTCCCAAAACAAAACACGCGTCATATTTGCGTATCTTGTGTGCCAGATCACATCGCTGCCCCATCATAAGAAGTTAAGATTATTGAATACGAATCAAATTTATTGGTCTCGTCTGTTCACACACTGAACGAATTTGGTTCTGGCTGTTGGTGACTCTTGAGCAATACGAACAGTGCACGTACAATTTATGAACAATATCCAGATTATATCAAAGACAAACAATATTCCTAAAGTACAAGTGTGTGCTCGTGCAAACAACATAATAATAATAATAATAATAATAATAATGTTAAATTTATATAGCGCCTTTCAAAAAACCCAAGGACGCTTTACAATTATAGACAAGGAAAGAAAAAAAAATAAATAAAAATATAATAAAAAGTAAAAAGTCCACCAAGTAGGGGTCAGGATGTAATTCCTGTGGTGTAGCAGCCACAGTCCCACCAAAAGGCGCACGAAAACAAGTCCCACATCTCCAGCACCGCCGCCGTGACGCCGTCAGCAACATCGCTCGAACACCACGCCGTGGATCCACACAGCGAGCAGAGAAGCTCCGCCACGCAGAGCGCTGGTGTGTCCCAAACCGCCTGCACAGCCGCCGCGACGACACCGAGCAACATCGCTCGGAACATCACGCCAAGCGTGAAAGCACAGAGCGCTGGACAACCACGATGTAAATTGAGCAACAGGCTCACTGCAGTCCACAGCTGGGAGTGCAGGCATCGCCCACAACGAACCAAGGCCTGGAGGGAACCGACGCCCCAAACTGGGTCCGGAGCTACACCACAACCGGTGGACAAAACACTCAAACAAACACCAAACTACACAAACACACAGGAAAGAAAAAAAATAGAAAAATAAATAAAATAAGAGCTCCGGTGAGAAGCGGCAGCCAGAACGCGCATGACATACTCTCAACCGGAAACGGAAACGAAAAAAAAAAGTATATGAATGTGAAAAGAAACATGAATGTGCATCGCATATGGGAATGAAATTGTGATGTGTGGGGATTTGTAGCAGGGCGTAATAATTATGACGAGACAGTAGTCGCACAGCAGATGAAGCTGGTCAGGAGAGTGATGGCACGAGGAAAGAAACTTTCTCTGTCTAGTTGTTTTGGTCTCCAGGGTTCTGTGACGTTATGCTTTTTTTTTTTTTTTTTTTCCCCCCCACAAAATAGCCTCAAGACCTGTTTCCTTGCTCAGAAGAAGATATCGCTGTCAGTCAAACCGAGGAAACTCCCGCAAACACTCGAGCTTCTGGAATGCAGGCTGTGAGTCTGTGAGCGTTTCATTGGTTCGTCTGAGATGCTTTAAATGCCTTTCACACACTTGGGTTTTTCACTCAACTCATGATCTCAGGATGTTGGACTTTTTACAACCGTGAGTTCAGGTTCGCTCATTTGACTGGACGAGAAGCATTCCAAGAGTGCCTGTGTGCAGTGTTACCGCACCGGGACGTTTCACCGCGCACTTCACTCCGTTCGTCTGTGTCCGCCGTGGACAAGTTCAAAACAGTTCCTGCAGTCGCTGTCGTTCTAGCGATGTCATCAGCGAATCTGGCACGCGATACTTTTGATTTCAAAGATGAAAGCTCGTCAGGTGGAGATGAAAAGGAAGAAGGGACACCAGTTTTTTTTTTTATCTTTTAAAAAACATGTTTGTGGCAATGGGGGCGTGGCCAAGCGGCAGTTTGTGAATGGAGGGCGGGGTCGGGGAAGGTATGTCTGGTGTCAATTAATGCCTGTGTGTTTGTTGCAGGGATGGAGCATAAAAGGAAGGAGAGAGCAGAGAAGAGTCTCTCCCGACCAGAACACGTGTGTGTGTGTGTGTGTGTGTGTGTGTGTGTGTGTGTGTGTGTGTGAGTGAGAAAAGCGAAAGAAAATAATCAACATAAAGTGTCTGTGTGAACAACAACCCTCGCCTGCTGCGCTTCTGTGTTCCCGGGTTGCGGCACCACTGTAACAGATCCTGATGTGGGTGGAGCACAGAAGCACGGCAGACGAGAGTTGTTGTTCACACAGACGCTTTTTATTTTGATTATTTTTCTTTCGCTTTTCAGCTTTTCTCACACACGCGACACACACGTGTTCTGGTCAGGAGAGACTCTTCTTCTCTGCTCTCCCCCCTGCTTTTATGCTCCATCCCTGCAACAAACACACACACACACACACACACACATTAATTGACACCAGGTGTAATGACTTTGCCACTTACCTTCCCTGACCCCGCCCTCCATTCGCAAACTGCTGCTCGGCCACGCCCCCGTTGCCACAACATTTTTTATGAAAAATGAACAAATGTATTATTATTTGTAACGTTTGAGAAAGTGTCTCATCCAGGTGCTTGCAGCGAAACTACGGTACGACACCACAATCAACGTAGTTTAAGACGTGTTTTGATTTTGTGTGAAGTCGAAAAGGGCTAAAAAGTGTCCTGATGGGATGTGGCCATCCGTTTTGGACAATATATAGTTTTCACTGACGTCACGGCATTCCGGGGAACGCCCTCCAGCCGCCATCTTGCGGGGCTAACAAAACGGACCATCGCTATTACCGGCTACGTTATCTCGGACGAATTTATAAAGTTATATAGTCAGCTTTCTAAAATAAAGATCAATGTCGGCAAAATCAAGCAAACGGAAGTATATGGATACATTGGACGACATCTCACGACAACGGTATGCAGCCAAACTGGCCTTGATTGGGGGAATTGACCCCTACGAACTGGACAAAGATGCATTTTCAAGTGACTATGCAGGGCTGCCATCCATATCGTACCCTGATATTGTGAACTATTTCGTGAATAGTAAAAGTGCCTACACACTTGATGACCTCAAAGCATACAAGTCGCTGGAGTCATACGATTATTTTGTCTGTGGCTGGGTCCGTGAAGTCCACCATATAAAAACAAGTGACAGTCGTGTCCTAATTACAGCCAAGGTATTAGGGGTGGCACGGTTCACAAAAGTCGCGGTTCGGTACGTATTGCGGTTTGAGGTCTGCGGTTCGGTACGTATTGCGGGTTTTTTTTTTAATCTTAAGTACTCTGTATTTGGGCATATAGCCTACTATTTACCTTAAGTAAACATAGTTTAGGATACAGCATTTAAGAGAGGTTAAAATTATAGTTACAATGAAATAATCATGCACAAACTGAGTTTGAGTTGACATAAGCACATTTTATGAACAATCTCTGATGAAAAGCCAGGTAGTATTTTGAAACAGCAAGAGGGAAGACATGGATGATTTCAACAGCTTTTTTATTTACTACAGTATTTATACAAAGTGTCAGGAGTGTTTGCTGCCATGTTGTGGCATCTAGAGGAACCAGGTGTCTTTTGTCACATACAGAGTTTTCATAATTGGAAGAAATAAAAATGAGTTCTTAAAGCTTACTTTTGAACAGATGTGTGTGTTAAAACTTAAACTTTTATGTGGCGACCAACCAACCACCTATATACACAAACCGAATCAAAAACTCTTCTAATCCCTGAGAGTGAGGATGTATTTTTTCACTTGAAATTAAAGTGCAGTGTTTTGAAACGTATGGCTGGATTTCTTATCTAATCTGAAAGTGCCACTGTATTCTTAGAACGATTTATAACAAAATACACACACAGCCAATATAAAATATTGCAATAAAACCAATCACTGCACTGTTTAAAACAAACCTCCCCTCCCCTCGCCGGAAAAAAAAAAAAATCTAGTTCGCCCATTATCCTGTGTCATTCTGAGATGCGCAGATAGACAGTAAAGGGAATTCCGAATTCCCTTTACTGTCTATCTGCGCATCTCAGAATGACACAGGATAATGGGCGAACTAGATTTTTTTTTTTTCCGGGCGCCGCGGTACACCGGAAATCCGGCGCGGCGCCGGAACGCTATCACCCCTGTTCGCGCGAAAGAGAACCACGTGGTTTCATACGGGCATTCGGCTTTTTTTTTTTTTGGCGAACGTCTTAAATAGGGGTACCGCGGTTTATACGCGTATTGCACCGCAAAAGGCGTATCGTACGGTTCGGTTTTTTTCCCATAACCGTGCCAAGCCTACAAGGTATGTAAACATTGGAATTTTAGAGCTCTGAACACTGCATATTAGGGTTGCAAAATTCCGGGAATTTTCAAAGTTGGAAACTGTCCATGGGAATTAACGGGAATTAACAGGAATTATTGGGAATAAACTGGGAATTATCAAAAGTTGACGGTTGGGAGCATAAATATAGTTGGTAGAAAAAATATTGTAGCATAATCTTGGCTAAAACGATCAGGTTTGATGTGAGTACAGTTGAGTATAATTTGCTATTCCTCAATCACAGGGACATAGCACACGACTTCCTGTAGAGCTATTGAGGCCACACCCCCTACATGCATTGTGCATTCCTCCATCACATGCACAATGAATTCTAGAATTCTGAACTACTAAAGCAACTTTTTTGAGCCCACAACACAGATACAGACTATTGAAGCATTTGAGCCAAAGGACTACATACAGTCAAGTACGTTTTGATGATGATGATATGAGGTAGATGATATTTGATCTACGGTGTTAAAGTTTAACTAGCAAAATCAAAATCTATTGCTAGCTTACTGGTAAACCAGATATGCTAAATGCAAGCTAGCTAGCACCATTTAATTAACGAAGTTAGCTTATCATGGTGCTAGCTACCGCAAAATGTGATGCTGTTTCTTCTGCCTCCTGCTAGACGGTTTTATGTAACTACACAAGATTTCATCAATTTTAAATGTTTTGAAGACCTTTCCATTAGTTCAGCTTGCTATCTACATATTTGCATTTTTTGTCATCTTATTTAACAGAAAAATGCCACATACGCCATCCAGTGTGTGGAAGCAAAATTCCCTAACTAAAGTTTCCATGGAAAGTTTCTGGAAATTTACTGGAAATTTTCCGCCCCTTTGCAACCCTACTGCATATAAATATATGTGTGTGTGTGTGTGTGTGTGTGTGTGTGTGTGTGTATAATATCGAGTTGATATAAGACAAATTTTACATCCATTAGTGGTATTACAGTACCATGTCAGTTCCAGTTAGGCATCCTCCAGAGATTGTTTACACGATGTTTTGGTTTCCAAAAACAAACTTAAACACAATTGATTGTTTATTTAAACAACTTCCCACTTATAAAATGATCGGAGCAGACTTTGCTGTGTTTGGAAGACTGATAATCCTTGCGGTTGATTCTCCCAAGCCACAGATTTCTCCTTTGTATGCTGAGTTTTTTTTTTTGTTTGCTCGCCTTCGTGCTCCCGTACAGTGGGAATTCCATAAAAGCTCCGCTTGACGTCATCATCTGACCTATTACGACAGCCGTGAATACAACAGGTGTGCACCATTGCTAGCTTTAAAAAGCCTGCTTGGGTTCTTTTGAAGACTTTGTACTCACGCGTTACAGTATGTGCTCAGTGACGTACGGTAAGCTTGACCCGCAAGATGGCCGCCACTAGGGAATCCCCGACTCTGTGACGTCATGTGGAAACTATCTATACGTGTCAAAATTAGGTCTTGTTGGCATCAGGTACAAAGGTCGAAAGGACGCACGTGCTGTCTTTTTTGAAAATAGCTTCTTTAAATCATAAATTATTGTATCTGAACAGTGTTTGAGGGTTTTGGTGGGGCAAACTTGTATGACTTGGCAGTAGGAGTGAGCGATGCAGCAAAAATATTCAAATTGGATTTATTTGCGAACGGCGCGTCATCCGGAACATTGATAAATCAACATCTATAAAGTTTTTTATCAAAGAAAGTTTGGGGAATGAAACGGTTCTAAAAGCACAGGAAGCTGCTGATGATCATGAGTCGATCGCATCACGGTATTTTCCTGTTGCTGAGCCCTGCTTGGCAGCTGACTTTCACCTCAGAGGACAGACGCGAAGAAGCAAACAGCATTGATGGTATGAATTGCGTTTTCAAAGATGCTCAGTTTTAGTAAATAACAAAATGCCAACCTCTACATCAGCATACATGTGGTGAATTTGAATATTTTCCATGTTGAACATCATGCTGCTGTATTTTGTGTGTGTGTGAGCTGCAGCTCTGTGCACCATAAGGGCAAAATCCAAACCACAATCCTATCAGCGTTGTTAAAGGGCTTGATAACGGACATGATCTTATCCAAACAATGGCTTGCTGAAAGTGCACAGATTATTTACACACAACAGACGTTCAGTGGAAAAGGCGAAACTTCCGCCTCCCGTTTCCACTTTTTCTGTGTGCACTGTTCCGCTGTGCTGGCCTTTGATTTAGGAAGCTGTTTGTGCTGCTTGCTTACTCTGTGTTCAGAAACGTTTCGTCATTGTACTTCATGCAGGTGGCTGATGTTTCAGTGTGTGGGTTTTGCAGGCGCCGCTGTCCCACTCGTCCTCGTGCAAGTCGCAGAATTGTGGGAATGGTTACCCGGAGCAGAACTCTGTGGACTGGGATCCCAGTTCCTTCCTGTCGGCCCGGAAGCTCTCGGGTCTTTGGAACTCTACACACACGAACACGGGACCTCACTGCACCCACGGCACTGCGACTCACTCTCAGCAAGGTGTGACTTCCTTCTCTCTCTCTCTCTCTCTCTCTCTCTCTCTCTCTCTCTCTCTCTCTCTCGCTTTGTGCTTCGCTGGACAGAGATGATTTCTTCCCAGTTTCCATCCCACTCTTGCAAACGTTCATGATTTTATATTTAAGTGCTTTGATGGAGCCCGTTGCTTCCAGCAGTGTTGAATTCTCAAATCTGATTGGTCAGAAGGAGAAGAAGGCAAAGGCAAATGTCTGCAGAGGCACATGACAGGATGATGTCAAGAGTTTTGTTCCTTACTTTCAGCATGGTTACTTTTTGAATGATTGTTATGAGAGAAGTGAGAAATACTGGACAGTCATAGTAAAGGTTCAAATTTTATTTTTATTTTTTACTTTATCTAATATTAGAAGAAGCTCATGTTCCTCTCCAAATGATGCGCTTTCGAGGCGGACGTCCTCTCGTAGCTGCTGTTCTTGAAAGTTCATCAACACCTTCTGACGAATCAGAATCCGACCATTCAGAAGCGCTGTGCTATTCTTAGTCGGAACAGGTCTATCAAGGTTATTTTTTACATAATAAATGATTACCTCATCTCTGCTATTCCACTCAGGCCCCTTCTGGTCTATTTTTCTTCAAGTCTGCCCTCGTCCGTTCCCGTCTAATAAAGAATTATCTGTTTTTCATATTTTCCCCCAAAAGGTAAACTCTTGTGGTTTTTCAACCTAATCTCAGATTTATCCAGGGCGTTTAGAGTATCCTGTGTTCTGTTCCCTTCTCCTGTGGTTTGTAATATTTTATTCAAGCCTGTTCTTATTGAATTTCAAATTGTTAAAGCTGCACCGTGGAGCTTCGTTTCGATCCGGGTTATTATTGCTCGCTGACTTTCCCTTCTGGCTGCTTGTGGTTGTAGCAGGCGGAACGGCAGGACCAACCTGTCACGATAAACGATCGTCTCACGAGGCGTCCGGGACCAAAGTGTGTCCCTACAGTCACCCGGCGTCCCCCGGTGCCACCTCCACGGCTACGCCACTCTCTACCTCCGCTGAGCTCTGCAAGACCTCGGCCAAGCACTTCAAAACCATGTGTAGGAGACCGACTCCTCCAGGTACGCGCCCACCGCCACCAGACACGCACTGATGAATTATAAACATCTAATCTGCAGCGATCGTCACTTTGTGCTCCTTTTTATTTTTTTTCAGGTGAAGCGTTTCATCCGAACGAGCAGCACCAGCCGTCGGCGGATCTGTCCGTTCCGCCCAACAGCCCGACGGGTCTCTGCTCTTCCCAGAATTCATCTTTGCTGCCGCCTTCCACCAAACCCACGTCCAATCAGCACGCTCCATTCACTCCGCTAGCGCCGAGCCCCGGGGCCAAGCACTCGGTCGGGCAGGACAAACCCAGCACCTGCAAAAATGCCAAAATGAGCTCCTCCATGATGGGCTGCAATCATCCGTGTAACGGACACAACACCAACGGCGCCAACGCCGCCTCCGCGAACGCGGCTCCTCTCGCAGCCAGCTCGTGCAGGTACGCCCAAAGCTGGGTGGAATGAGAGATTTGGAATTTTTTTTTCTCTAAACGCTTCTCTGAATAGTCATTGCTTAAATAATTCAGTGTCACTGTTGGACCTCACAAGATTTATTTTCTGGAGCAGTTCAGTCCTTCTAAAATCGACATGTTATATTTTTGACTCCAGATTGTTCCAGAAGTCATGTTTTATTTCGTTGCACGTTTCATTTTGAATTGTCTGTGTTTTGTGGTGGAAAGTGACGTTGGCTGGTTGGTGTGTGTTTGTCGTGTTTAGGGACCAGGCGTGTAAAGGGCACAAGCTGGTGAACGGTTCGTCGTTGTGCCAGCAGGCAGCGTGCGAAGGGGACGAAGTGGAGGACGAGGACAGCGGTTCCGAGCGCAGCTCCTGCGCGTCGTCTTCCACGAACCAGCGTGACGGCAAATACTGCGACTGCTGCTACTGCGAGTTCTTTGGACATAACGCGGTAACAAAGCTGCATTCAGATGAACTTTAGTTTCACTGTAACGTATATCTCAAGCAACGTTTAGCGACAGTCAGGCCAGGGTTTGATTAGTCAAAGGTTTTATACGAACCACTTGTGTCTTCAACTTAATACTGCCCAAATGAAGTTTGGAATTATGATACTATGGTGTACCACAAGGGTCTGTTTTAGGCCCTCTGCTATTCTCCTTTAACACGCAGCCTCTTGGATGTGTAATTCACAAATATAATATTGCAAATAGTACGACCGGTCATCCGAATAAATGCACTTTACGTATTAAAGGGGAACCGAAGGCAAATTTATTCTCAAAATTCTATTTAACTCATTTTATTCAATATCGGAATGCATTTCTGACCGCTATTTCGTCACTGCTAAAGCAAGTTATGAGCGTTTTGAAATACGCTCTGTAATACATCAGTCCGTATGTCAAAGCAACGGCCGTAAACGAGATTAGTTGAGACCTGTGCGAGACATCGTAGGACGGAAGTAAAGCGTTCAGCGGAAATCAATCAAAGTGAGCAACATCTGACAACGTTGTCAAAAGACACGCGCGCCCTCTTTCGAATGATGATGTAATCAAGCCGGAAGTTTTCCCTGTGTCCGAAATCGCTCCCTACTCACTATATCGGGCACTATGTAGTGTGGATGCCATTTTGTAGCGCTGTCCGAAACCTTGGTGAGGATTATGTAGGAAACGCGCTCGGTATAATATGCATTTTTCACAAAAACACGCGCGTGTATTTATTATTTTGAAAACCCACCAGCCGCCTGATCTGGCACGTTTTAATTGTGCGACAGTAATGACGTAAATACCAGCGCGACGGAATCGTCCTTATCCTGCCGTCTTTCCAGCTCTTCTCTACTCCACGTTGGTTCGAAGTCGTATGGAATAATCTCCGTCACTGATGAAGCTGGCAAATCTCAAAATTAATCTAAATTGGAACGATATGGCGAGCTGGCCGCTGTGTGAACAGTTTTCAAAATGGCGGCGCTGACACTTGACGTTCGAAGTCTCGCGCAAGTCTCGTCAAGATCGCACGGATAAGCGACGCCTGCCGTGGACCAAACGAACTACGTTCAACGTGGCTAAAAACCGAAAAGGCCGATAAGTGTAACGTCATATGCCAATACGAATCACGAAAAAGGTTAATAAAACCGAAAATTGAATAACACGTTAATTAAGAAATAAAGCAAGTTTAAAAATGACTTCAGTTCCCCTTTAAAAGACTGGAGTATCTAAAAGTGGAATACAGACGCGTTATAAAATGTCCAATAACTCATGAAATGACTCTTAGTCAGAAAAATCGTTGTGAATCATGATGTGTGTAACAAGGTAAAAGGAAAAAGAACTGAATATTAGACAAATCAATATCCTCTTAATATGGAATTAAAAGCAGCTGGCTTTAATTCCTGATGTTCTCCGGAGCACTATTTCAGAGTTCGTGAGATTTAAGTGAATATGAGGATTCACACAAGTGCTCCGGGTGGATGATACTGTTTTGAAAAGATCGGCATGTTCGGCTTCAGACGTCGTCAGCAGGACTTAGTAACGAACGCCGAACTTGAAAGATCTAACCGAGCGCTGTTTTGTTTTGTTTTTTTCTTCTATAAAATAGTTCATCGTAAATAGAAGCAACGTGCATGTCCGCCGAGTGATGCTGATAGCGAGCCTTTGTCCAGGTCGAAGACGTTCATTTAAAACCCTGTAATCCGATGGTTTAAACCGTGAGAGTTTTGGACTGCTCGGGAAGTGCGAATAGGCCAAGTTAATGAGTCGATACCAAGTTATTACCCATTAAAATTAAATGATATTAAAAAAAAATTACCGACACGAGATTTTGTCGTGCAGCCCCCTGCAGCTCCTACGAGCCGGAACTACGCGGAGATCCGAGAGAAGCTCCGCTCGAGGCTGACTCGTCGTAAAGAGGAGCTGCCTCAGAGGCAGGATCTGGATCCGGGTGTGACGAGCGCCATCGATCACCGGGACGTCGACGAGCTCCTCCACTTCATCAACTCCACAGAGCCCAAAAGGGTCAACAGCGCCAAGGCCGCCAAACGCGCTCGCCACAAACAGAAGAAGAAGGTACGGCTCCTCGAAGATATTTGAGGCTTCGGTGATATTGACAAACAACGGGAACAATATCAAAGAAACGTATTCCACTTTAACATGCACGTCAAGTATTGCTGTCGTCCAGATTTTAATACAGAATATTAATCTTTCCTTTTACGTGCCTGTGTTCTGTCCAGGAGAAGGAGCGTGCGCTACAAGCGTGCAGCGAGCAGCGTTTGTCCTCGTCTCCTCAGCCAGAGGCGATGGAGGAAGTGGAAGAGGAGGAGCGTGCTCCAGACGGCGAGGCTGGCCGGCTCCTCGAGTGGCCTCAGCTGGAGCTGGAGCGCGTCAACAGCTTCCTCACGTCTCGCCTTGAAGAGATTAAGAACACCATCAAGGACTCCATTCGCGCCTCGTTCAGCATGTACGACCTCAACCTCGACGTCAGCGACTTCCCCAAAAAGGCCGCCTCGCTCGAGGGCCAGCGCCTGCTGCCTCACCTCAACGGTTCGGCGACTGAGCCGCAGCAGATCGACCTGGACCTCGCGCCGCTCTCGTTCAAAAACTTTAAAAAGAGTGTGAAGATTCTCCAAGGCCTTACAAGCGAGAATAACAACAGCAGCCCCCCTACCACCCCTTCCCCCACCCCCACAAACAACAACAATACCACCGTTAACACCGCTCCCGCGCCGAGCGACGCACCTAAATCCAAAGACGAGACCAAGAACGTCACGGGCAACGCCGCCAAAACAAAGAAGGGCAAGAAAAACCAGCGGCAGCAGCAGGAGCAGGCGTCCCAGGAGCAACAGGCCAACTCCAAACCAGCTAAAGCGACATCTGGAAATCAGGAGAAAAGCACCGAAGCAGAGAAAGGAGCCAGAGGAGGGTGCAGAGGAGCCCAGCAGCACGGGGAGAGTCAAAAACCCGGGAGCAAAAAAGTAGAGGAAAGCAAGCAAGCCTCCAAGCACAACGGCAACGCAGCCTCGAACGGGAACCATCACTGGGGTTCCAACATGCAGAGGGGGAAGAACGACAACGATGCGCGAAGCCACAAATCGGAGCACGAAGCAGACGGGAAAAGCAACTCGAACAACGTCGTCAACTCTCACAACTCGCAGCAGCAGCAACAGTCCAAAGGAAAGAATAAGAAGAACAAGAGCAAGACGGAAAAGTCCAGCAGCGCGATTGGTAATCTCGTTTTTTCTTTACAGTTTGTTGCTGCTTTTTGATTTTCTTTGCTTTCAGTCCGGCAAGTTCCTGGTTGCAGTTTGATGAAAAGTCAGAGATGGGGATTTATCTCCTCACTGTAACTGGGTAGATGGTGTCCTCATGTGGCCTTTTGTCGGGCTGATGTCAGCGGGGTGCCCGTTTCTGCTGATTTTTCCACTGTTTGGTGGGAAGAGCGCAATGAGAGAAACAGGATCTTGAAGTTTTTGCCTCTGTTTCAGATCGAGGGAGCAGAAAATATCGAGGTTTTTTTTTTTGGGGGGGGGCGCTCAGTTCTTTGCCACATTTCAGAACAGCAGTAACCACAGGGTTGCATTTTCACACCAAATGAGAGCCTTATGGTGATTTATTTATTGACTTTTTCTTGCTGGAGCACTTTTATTTCCAGTTATTTATTGATAGTATTCTATTTCTGAAGATTATTTATTCATTTCAGACATTTAATCTTGAAATGTTTGGAGGGTTTTTTTTTTTTTTGGTTAAATCTCAGGTCCTTTGAGAACCTTTGTTTGCTCCAGAGCGAAGGAACTCGATGTTGTTGGGGCTGCTTTTGGGCAGAATCTAAACAATCATCCTTTTTTTTCCCCCCTCTATAGATGATGTGTTCCTCCCGAAAGATCTGGATCCGACAGAGATGGACGAGATCGATCGCGAGGTCGAGTACTTCAAGAGGTGAAACTCGATCGACATATTCCATTCAAAAGTCCGGAGTGAACCAATCACAAATTCATGAGCATGAAAAACCTCTCTTGGGCACTCCTGACACTGATGTGCTGACGTACAGTGGTGCTTGAAAGTTTGTGAACCCTTTAGAATTTTGAAATGTTGTGGAAGGACCTGAATTGAGCAGTTCATGTGAGGAAACCCACCAACATCCCAGAGTTGAAGCTGTTCTGTACAGAGGAACGGGCTAAAATTCCTCCAAGCCGGTGTGCAGGACTGATCAACAGTTACCGCAAACGTTTAGTTGCAGTTATTGCTGCACAAGGGGGTCACACCAGATACTGAAAGCAAAGGTTCACATACTTTTGCCACTCACAGATATGTAATATTGGATCGTTTTCCTCAATAAATAAATGACCAAGTATAATATTTTTGTCTCATTTGTTTAACTGGGTTCTCTTTATCTACTTTTAGGACTCGTGTGAAAATCTGATGATGTTTTAGGTCATATTTATGCAGAAATATAGAAAATTCTAAAGGGTTCACAAACTTTCAAGCACCACTGTACATGCGCTAATCTCTTTGTGTCCTCGTGTCTCCCTCCAGGTTTTGCCTCGATTCAGCGAAACAGACGCGACAGAAGGTGGCTGTAAACTGGTCCAACTTCAGCTTGAAAAAGATGCCGTCAAACGCAGCGCAGTAACGCAGCACGCACTCGCATACACACACACACACACACACACACACACACACCCACACACACACACACGCCTGGATGATGGTAACCGGAGAAACCCCAACTTCCCAATAGGACTCGACTCTCTTGCCATCTGATTGGTCACTCTAGTCTGTAGCCACTGTACTCCTGGCTGGAGGTCGCTGTCTGTCTCTGCCCCTCTGTCTGTACGCCACGGGACCTCGTCACGCACTCTGTCATAATCCACCGGAGGAGTTTTTACTGCATCTCTTAATCGAGCGGGATGAGATCACTCGCAGGAAACCTCATTACATCATTTTGTAGTGTGTAAATAATAATTTTACAATAAAAAAAAAAGGTTTTAAACCCCAAACCATGGCACACCTTGGCCTGTCAACCCACGATGTCTATTTATTTATTCTTATTTTTCCAAAAGGTACTTTTTATTCTGACACGTGCTCATTGAAAACGAATGAAGATACTGACAACATAAAAGAAATGATCTTGGGTTTTTATTGTGAGGACAGAGCGAGAACAACCACGTGCTTTTATTCCTCACCGAGTGTCGGTAACAAGACACGTGAGGAGGGAAACGTTTTGGACTTGTCCATATCAAACGTCTCAGGAGGAGCATTACGTGACGTACAGTAGATTTCCTTCCCAGCGTACGTTGTTTTATCCCGTTCGCTCCTCACGGTTTTCAGTTGGTCATTTTAATGAAATCTTGGCTGATTTTAGATAAGATCAATATCAGAGGTGCCAGTATTTACGGTTTTGACGTAACATTTCTGGTTTTTGGTCTCCTTCGCGTGAAGATGTTCGAAGCACTTGAAAAGTGTCAAATATTCATGAAAATCAAGGAAGGGGAAAGGATGCGGGATGACGCACGTGTGTTCCTCTGAGACGTGTGATAAATTCAAGCCCAGGGACTTGAAGTACTTAAAAAGCTTACAGTGTGGGACCATGTGAATCATATTTGCCCTTATTATGAGAATAATTTCAGAGGTTGGACAAATTTAAAAAAAAAAAAAAACCAACAACAAAAAAACAACACTAATATATATACAACGATGTGTATCTAATACCTGTGTCTAACACTTTTTCATCGTGTGAAATCCTCAAAGAAAAGGGAAAAGACAGACGAGACTTCCCTTGCATGCCGCTCCAAACTGACATTTGGGTTCCAGATGAGCATTGACCGTTCTCTGAAGAAGAGTTCTCCCATTTCAGTCTTGTCTTTGTGCTCCTGAGAATCCTCCTCTGTAGTTGTTTCGCTGTTCGGCTGCGTGCCGGTCGTTCAGCCTCCTTTTCTCTGTCGTCGCTGCTTGTTGTAGTTTGGCTTAGACCGAGTTCAGATGGGGGCTAGGGGGGGTAAAAAAAAAAAAACTTCCTGTCCCGGTGTTTTCTGTGTCACGTTTGATACCTTTTTTTTTTCTTCTTTTTTTCCCCCACCCTCCTCCCCGCCTAATGATCTTCAGCGCCATGGTACAGGTCATGACGTAAAGCCTGATTATCATTCTGCACGTGTATGTGTTGCCACCTTCATACCTTGAGTAGACAAATCTTAAATAAAGGATTCTGTTGGGACCTGGGATGAGATCGATTGACGCACCATCTCTTTCTTCGCTTTGCTTTGAAGGTTCGAGATGAAAAACACGATGGGTTTTTAAAGCTGTTGTTTTTCCTATTCTACATCTCTGACGCTATCCAGGTTATATTGAACTAGGAGACATTATTTTAAACGTTTGGAATGTAGATTTATACTATACCATTCAAGGCCAAGTGTATGTTGGCTTTTTTTTTGTTTTGTTTTTTTTAATTATTCACTTTTGATACTGTGAAAATCTTTCATTCAGAAAGATTAAAACATGACAGTTTTGAAAAAAAGTCTCGTGTTTGATTTCTGTCAGAATTCTTGAGGAATTATTCCATGAAAATGGTGTAGCAGAGAGGAGATAATTGGAGATGACCATCAGGCAGTCTACTCCAGAATGATTGGTGCTCTTGAAGAGACAAAGCAAAAATGATTGTATTAAATTTTCCAGTCAAACGGTCAGAGAAACGATTCCTTTTTTGTGTGTTTTCACAACTTGCTGTTCAAAGAACTATTTATTATCTGATGGTGTTTCCACTTATGGCACATCTCATCTCATCTCATTATCTCTAGCCGCTTTATCCTTCTACAGGGTCACAGGCAAGCTGGAGCCTATCCCAGCTGACTACGGGCGAAAGGCGGGGTACACCCTGGACAAGTCGCCAGGTCATCACAGGGCTGACACATAGACACAGACAACCATTCACACTCACATTCATACCTACGGTCAATTTAGAGTTACCAGTTAACCTAACCTGCATGTCTTTGGACTGTGGGGGAAACCGGAGCACCTGGAGGAAACCCACGCGGACACGGGGAGAACATGCAAACTCCACACAGAAAGGCCCTCGCCGGCCCCGGGGCTCGAACCCAGGACCTTCTTGCTGTGAGGCGACAGTGCTAACCACTACACCACCGTGCCGCTTATGGCACATGTGTATCTAATTTAATTACTTCATAAGATTTATTTTTTGTCTGATGTCTGAATTAATTTGACATAATTGCAAACAAATTGTCACGGTCAACACAATCAAAAAATTTTTTTTTTCAGTCTTCAGGAACGCTGTGGTTGACTTTTGTACGGGTCTACTATATGGTTGCACACTTGTAAAGTCCTGTCATCCATCACCACGGCACCCACCAAAAAGCTTCAGACACAGATGACGGCTGCCCGAATGAGAAAATGAAAACAAAAACCTTCTCAGTGTGAGAACGGCGCCGGTTATTTGCCTCTTGGAGTTTCAGAATCAAGCAGTTTTGAAATTCTTCGAAAGAGCAGCACGGAAAATTGAGCAGTGTTTGCCAAAAGCATATTTGTTGAAAAAAAGGTGACTTTGACGTTATCCGCAATCTGCTATTGCAGTGATCTTCAACGTGATCCCCGAAGTAGAGGTCTGCGCGGGTCGGATTTTTCAGTCCCGCTCCCGCCCGCGCCCGCATTGTGCAGTCCCGCCCACGCCCGCAAAGAATTATGATTTTCAGTCCCGCTCCTGCCCGCGCCCACAAAGAATTATGATTTTCAGTCCCGCTCCCACCATATTTTGTCCCGCTCCCGCCCGCAAATCCCGCATGATGCAGACGTTTGCGTTATTTCTCAGGAAAGTTCTTGTCTTGACACAGCGTGATGGTGCCCCGCCCCCTACTTTGAGTGGATTTGAGCATAAATATCTACAGCTCACGTTCACGTTTGTTATTATTTACCTTGTTTCTGAATTCAGCATGTAGTGTCTCTAATAATAATAATTAGTGCTGTCAAGCGATTAAAATATTTAATAGCGAATCGCACATTTTTGTCACATGAGAAACCATTGTAATTCTCTGATCAGCATAAAAAAGTGAATGGGCTTGCTTTGTACCAATGTGTGTTTTTTTTTTTTTTTATTGCAAAGCAGAGCTAGCAAGAGAACCATGAGTGAACAACTCTAATCAGAGAGACAGGTTACACAGTGCCGGTAGGCTTGACTCAATGCTATCCCAGAAATCCTTCCTGTAATATGCAAATTTGGCCGCCTCTGATTGGACAGCCAAATGTGCATATTACAGGAAGAATTTCTGGGATAGCATTGAGTCAAGCCTACGGGCACTGTGTAACCTGTCTCTCTGATTAGAGTTGTAGACTAACTCGAGCAGTAAATCACTTCACTCATGGTTCTCTTGCTAGCTGGGTGTGAACGGCGAGTCATTAGAGTTATCAAAGGATTTCCCGTTAGGGTGATCAATGGTAAATTTAAGATGCCATTCCTCACTCAATCTGGCAATCTGACTCTCTGCAAATTTAGGCATCTTAAAATGTTTTTATTAATGCCAAATAAAATATCCAGCACAAATTATATATCATAGACATAAATTAATAATTTATAAATTTTATTTCAAACACGTTTTTAGTTAGCGGGACTGCAGCTTATCACCGTTCCCGCCCGCGCCGCATATATGCACTCCCGCCCGCGCCCGCATATGTGCACTTCCGGTCCCGCCCGCGCCCGCAATGAGCTTTCAAAATTTGTCCCGCGCCGCACTGCTTTGCGTCGGGTCCTGCGAGTCCCGCGGGACTCCCGCGGGAGTGCAGGGCTCTACCCCGAAGGGCTGCTTTCATTCGAGCCAAATTGGAGACGAAGGTGACCTGATTAAAGAAGTGAAATGGGGTGTGGCTGCTGTTTGATTGGAATAAAAAGCCTCCACCCAGAGGCCCTTTGTCGATAAGAATTGATAAGAAAGTTTCTTCAGCCATTATGAAATGAGGCTCAGTGATATCAGTTTTCAGCGGAGGCTTCATTGAACATTGAGTTGCACATAATTTTATAAACCAGTGTTTGCAAAGCAAAACTTCAAAACATATTTCGGTTGCAAATCAACTTCATGATCGTCTGCTGAAAGTCTCCAGCATCATGTGTTAATCCAACAAAAATCACTCATTGCATGAGTTCATTTTTAATTCTTGTTAAGAAGGGTGCCAATAATTCTTGACCATAAATGCATTATCAATATGATTGATACATCTTAAGCACAGGTTTATATAATTTCTCGTTTCTTAAATTTCTATTAATGGATTATGTATTTCTTATAAACGACAAAGTTTCTTTTATTTCCCTTCATTTTTATTTATAATCTCTGAACAGCATTCATTATTTCTTCTGTTACGCCACCAATTTAGCGTTTTAAAAAAAAAACACACTGTCCTCTCTCAGATTCCGTAGGAACGTAACGCGTGCGTACTTTCCAGCTTTTCATACCCGTATTGTGTCAAACCCTGCTTCAGGAACGCGATTGGTTAGTTGTCTGAGGAGAGTGTGGTTGCATTCAGCGTCCAATCAGAGCGCTGCTTGTACTGCCCATTAGCCAATCCACACGCTGGGAAAAAAAAGCTAACCCTGTAAACAGCATCCAGCAAATTAGCCAAACATCCATTTCGTTTACACGTTAACAGTAAATATTGACTCGGACAGTTAAAATCTTTACGAAATGGATGCAGAAACCAAACCGAGAAAGGTAAGTTCGTGTCATTATTATTGATTTCCCCCTTAAAACTAGTTTAAAATGACTAAACATGAGCGAGGTCTGTGCGCTCGGGCTAACTGGTCCGTTAGCGGTTAGCAAGCAGATAGCGGTTGAGCCCAGTTAAGAAATGCACTATTTAATGGACGAAGCGTAAAGTCTCGATTAAAAATGAAGCGTGTGTTTAATGTTGGTGTCTGAAGTGATGCTGGTCCCTCTGGAGCGTTAGATATCGTATTTCAGGATGAGCTAAGTTTTATTAGATAAAGTTGACTGCCCAGCAGCTCATTCCGTTTATTTCTCTAACATTCCGTCAAATTTTTTTTATTGATTTTATTTTTTTTATCGTTTTAATGGTTTATAAGTGAATAAGTGGTTCGGTTTTAACGGTCGGTTCGAGTTCGGCAAATGATTCATTGAAGTGATTCAGGGAAGTGATTCATTGAAGACTCGAATCTTTTTGCCTCAGGTTTGCAAAGTCACGTGACCTCAGGCAAAGTTGACCTCAGATTGTTTTTGTTTGTGCGGATTATTTTTGATATTTATAATGACTTCAGTGTCCACTTTTTAAATATAAAAAATGGATTTAAGTCATGAAGACGACCTTTCAGGAAATAAAGAATCTTTAGACTTTACTCTGAAAAAGGGATGTAAGATAAATATAGGACCATACTTGCCAACTTTTCATGTGGGGAGAAAAGTGCGTGAATGACATTTTCAATTGGACGAGGGTATGAAGCGCGGTTGAAATGATAAAAACAGTGGATCCCAATTAATTGCAAACCTCATCTCATCTTATTATCTCTAGCCGCTTTATCCTGTTCTACAGGGTCGCAGGCAAGCTGGAGCCTATCCCAGCTGACTACGGGCGAAAGGCGGGGTCCACCCTGGACAAGTCGCCAGGTCATCACAGGGCTGACACATATGGCATTTTTCCACTACCCTTTTTCAGCTCACTTCAGCCCGACACGGCTCGCGTTTCGACTACCTCAGAGCAGCACGACTTGGCTCGCTTCAGCCCTTCTCAGCACCCAAAACTCGCACGGTTTTGGAGTGGGGCTGAAGCGAGCCAAACCGAGCCGAGTGGGGCTAGGGGCGTGAGCAGACACTCCCCTGTGCACTGATTGGTGAGGAGGAGTGTCCTTGCACGCCCACACATGCCCCACGAGCACGCTGGGATCTGTAAACCCGGAAGAAGAAGAATTACAGATTACGAGAATTTCTGAAGCCTTATGCGCCTCGCCTCATCTATACGCTCTTGCCAGTATCTGTTGGCGTTGTCGGTGACAACAAGCCACAGCACCAAGACCAGCAACACTAACGACTCCATGTCCTCCATGTTTATTGTTTACTATCCGGGTCGTGAGACTACCGCTTAAAAGCTCACTGTTTGCGCCGCCTAACGACATCACGTGACGTCCACCCACTTTCGCTAACTCCACCCAATGTGTCCACCCACTTCCAGCCAGCATGATTCAGCGCGGTTGTAGTCAAAATGCAACTCCAACAGCCCCACTCAGCTCGACTCAGCCCAACTCAGCCGCGTTGGTAGTGGAAAAGCGGCATTAGAGTCACCAGTTAACCTAACCTGCATGTCTTTGGACTGCGGGGGAAACCGGAGCACCCGGGGGAAACCGGAGCACCCGGAGGAAACCCACGGGGAGAACATGCAAACTGCACACAGAAAGGCCCTCGTCGGCTACGGGGCTCGAACCCGGACCTTCTTGCTGTGAGGCGACCGCGCTAACCACTACACCACTGTGCCGCCCTAATTGCAAACCATTTGAAACTTATACTTTATACTCTCCCCCCCCGAATCTGTCCCTCCTGAGTTACATGTCGGTCCTGGGATCGAGACGCTGACCTCTTCTGCTCCTCGGACCTGCCTGATCCATCCTGGTGTTCTGTGTCTGGTTAGAGTCTCATCGCATCGCTCCTGTGGAGGACGACCCCATATGGACAGTTGGGGGTCGTGCCTGGAGGACGCTCTGGACTCTTGTAGTGGTGCTTTTGTGGCTGGGGACTGCAGTTGTCGTGAACGGTTTTGCGCTCGGGTTTCTGTCGGTGGTGGGTTTATAGAATCAACGAAGCTGACTTTATGTTAGGACTGTTAACGTTATAGTCATGTTATCTGTTGTTGCCCAAATGAGGATGTGTTCCCTTTTGAATCTGGTTCCTCTTGAGGTTTCTTCATGTCGTCTGAGGGAGTTTTTCCTTGCCACCGTCGCCACAGGCGTGCTCATTAGGGATAAAATTAGCTCATATTTTAAGTCGTTCAAATTCTGTAAAGCTGATCTGCGACAGTCTTTATTGTTAAAAGCGCTATACAAATAAACTTGACTATAGAATTAAAGAGTTTTTAATTGTTGATCTTGTTCTATCAATTACTATAGGTTATGGGATTCACGTATCAGGCATGACAGAGCTCAGAGTGAAAAATCTGAAACGATACTCGTCTTGAATTGTAATATAACAACGATGAAAGGGTAGTCTTTAAATGAGATTTTTAGCTGAAAAATCTCCTGCCTGAATATTGTATACATACAGAGACCCACAGAAAATAACAAGTGATGCTTTAGAAGAATGTTTATAATTTCACTTGTAAACTTTCACTGAAAACTTTCAAGCATAAATTCAAAATGGCACTAAGACACGACCACACTATTCAAATACGCTCATCAAACAAATTCTGTCATGCAAAATTTCACTAAACTCTTTAGAAGTTATACAGTTTGTTTCTGAAACGGTAGCATTTTTGGCATAATTTTTTCCACCATGGCTGATGCTAAAATTTCTGCGACACAACTGCAAAAAGAAATTCTCAAGAGTTAAAAACATTTCGTTTGTAGGCGGCACGATGGTGTAGTGGTTAGTGCTGTCGCCTCACAGCAAGAAGGTTCCGGGTTCGAGCCCCGTGGCTGGCGAGGGCCTTTCTGGGCGGAGTTTGCATGTTCTCCCCGTGTCCGCGTGGGTTTCCTCCGGGTGCTCCGGTTTCCCCCACAGTCCAAAGACATGCAGGTTAGGTTAACTGGTGACTCTAAATTGACCGTCGGTGTGAATGAGAGTGTGAATGGTTGTCTGTGTCTATGGTGGTGTTTACATTAGACCGTATCACCGGATCATCAGATTAACGTTTTTAAAACGATTTGCGTGCACACAGCAACGCCAATACACGGTAGGGGTGGGCAAAAATATCGATACGGTGATATATCGTGATACTTTGTCTTCCGATTCAATATCGATACTCAAAATTTGAATATCGATATTTTTTCAAATAATAAATCATGTTTCAGACGGGTTGTAAATCCAGTACGACTTCCGCACCTCCGCTCCGCGAGGTGTCGCTGTGCCGCTCCCTCACTGCAAGGCACTCTTCATCTTCTCTTTTTTCCCTGGTGGTTGCAGTGAGGAAAAAAACCAAGCAAGCATGGCTGTTAACGTAAACCTAGAGACGCCGCTGAATTTTAAGGCAGATGTTTGGAGGCACTTTGGATTCCAAAGGAAAGGAGAAAAAAAATAGTGAGCCGGACAAAGAGTACGCACTCTGCAAAACCTGTTTCGCTCCAATTAGATATTCAGGTAACACAACAAACTTGCGAACTAACTTAGCACGACACCACCCCGACATATTAGCTCAGCCGGAGCCGCTGAAACCCGACCCGAAGCAAACTACACTGGACAGCGCCAAAGTCCTCCCGTCTACTTCAGTGATGTGTGACTTACTGTAACTGTGAACTTAATTTAGTCATTTAAGGCCAAAGGCAAGAAGCTGCACTTTATCTTGCATTTTCAATTTTAGTGTGTGTGAGACACTGCATTTTATTTTGAGTATTTACTCTAAGTTCAGAAGAAACATGATTCACTGAGGTTTCAGTTCAGTTTCAGTGTGTGGACACTGACCCACACTGCACTTTGTTTCATAATTGTGCTCAGGGAGACCAGGGCTACGTTCACACTGCAGGCTGAAGTGACTCAAATCCGATCTTTTCGCCCATATGTGACCTGTATCCGATCTTTTATTGACAATATGAACGACACAGATCCGATTTTTTCAAATCCGACCCAGGCCGTTTGGATATGTGGTCCTAATTCCGATTCCTATCCGCTCTTTTCATATGTGACTTCAGTCTGAACCGCCAGGTCGCATTCATCCGACTTACACGTCATCAACAAGCCACAAACGTCACTATTCTGCGCTGAAGTAGGCGGCGGGTCTCTCAAAAAAGTTACAACAACATGGCGCATAATCACGGGCGCAGATAGAGGGGGGGACTCGTCCCACCCAGATTTAAATTCACCTCGTTCGGTCCCCCCCACTTATAGGGAGGAAAAAACGTCTATGCTGTCTTTCTTTGCATAAGGCAAACCTCACGGAAAAATCAAAAGACTAATTACCATTCGGTTTATTGAGGTGCACGGCAGTACAGACATAGTTGCAACAACTCACATAAAACAAAGACTGATATTCGGTTGGTTGAGCTGCGCAGACTGCACAGGTTGCGAGCTCGAGCTTGGTTGCTATGGTTACTAACAACAAGTTTGACAGGCATATCGGGGTTGGGGTTGGTTTGCTGGCAGCTTTGTCCCCCCCCAGTTTTTTGTCCCCCCCAGTTTTTTGTCCCCCCCAGTTCAAAAAACGTATCTGCGCCCCTGCGCATGACATCAATGCGAGGGACGCTTCGGGCTGTGAAGGTTCTGAATCTTCTCAATGGAAGGACGCAGAGGTTAGGGAGCTGATTTCCATTTGGGGGGATGCAGCTATTCAAGCTAGATTGGATGGGTCATACCGCAACCGGGCGGTTTTACTTCTGTAAACACTGGCCATGCTCACTGCGTGTGACGTCGTCGTATCCTGCAATGCGCATGCGGAACACTTTTAGGTCGCTTTTCGTTCATACTGAGGATCACATACAAGTCGCATATATTTGTTAATGTGAACGACCTCACAAAAAAATCGGAATTGAGCATTAAGCCTTGCAGTGTGAACGTAGCGCAGGATGCCCACTGCACTTTTCAATGTGTTTCAGACAGTGTGTTGTTCCTGCAAAATAAGCACAAGTTAAATGTTCTCAGGTATATGTTCTCAAGTTTACAAAGAACAAATTGATATTAGTGTTAGCACTGAAATGTATGTGCAGTCTGCAGTGCAAGTTTTAAGTTTTCATAAAACAATTTGATTCTGCTTGTTAAGCAGCACTGATGTGTCCATGCTTACAGAAAAGTTGATAATACTAGCACAGAAATGGGAATTTTCTGTATGTTGTAGTGAAGCAACTCTTGGTTTTGCCAGCAGTGGAATAGAGACAAATATATGTCTGGTAAGAGTGTGTAGTTATGTATGTGAAATGTAATTTTACAGTGGTCAATAAATTCTGATTTTCTTCAGTGACACAGATATCGTGATGTGGTTGAAATTTCTTGCAATATATCGATTATCGCAGAATCGCTGTACCGTGATATTATCGTTATCGTGGGCAAAATATCGCCATCGTATCGTGAGGTATCTGGTGATACCCAGCCCTAATACACAGATACGCTAATCACATGACTAATTAGACGGCACGTAAGTTGAAATGTCAGTGCGGCTCAGCGCTTCCTCCTCAGCGGCTGCGCTCCAAATCACTCCGCCCTGAACAGCGAGTGCCCTCTGGAGGGTGCGCACTCCGGCCCTGCGCAGCTCACAGAGCGCGCGAGTGAAGCGCACGAGCAGTGATTCGGGACTGAGCCGCTGTGTGTGTGATCCCAGTGCATATCGGGCATGCGCAAGTCACTCGCCACTTGCAAGTGGAAGGATGGCAAGCCTAAAGACAATCATAACTATACAATGGGCAGTATTTGCATCTTACCATGAACAACATTAAGAATGGCAAAGCATTATATTCATATTTTTATAGTCTTTAATGAAAAACAAAAAGGTGATACAAGGCGGAAACAAGAGCAGGAAGTGAAGTCCGCGCCGTTTTTCAGCAGTCGCGTCACATGACCAACGTGGCATGAACAACGCCAGCGAATCAGGAAGGTGGATGTCACAGTGACGTCGTCCAATGATTACGTCAGCTAGAGCTCAGCACTGCGTTTCCTCGTATCTCAATGTTTACACAGCACCGGATCAGATACGAACTGGGTTGAAGACGTGGGCCCTGGCGGATTCAAGTTGTTCCGCCTGTGGAGTCGTTTCTCGGCGTTTTAATGTGAACTGACAGTGCATCCGTGACGAAAACGAGACGGATACGGTCTAATGTAAACACCACTTATGTGTCAGCCCTGTGATGACCTGGCGACTTGTCCAGGGTGTACCCCGCCTTTCGCCCGTAGTCAGCTGGGATAGGCTCCAGCTTGCCTGCGACCCTGTAGAACAGAATAAAGTGGCTAGAGATGATGAGATTTCGTTTGTACAGAGGTGCAGATCCGACTGTATATGCAATTTAATTATACTTCTTACTACAAAAAAATACAAAACATAATATAAATCTGAAGTTAATTTTAATGTCTCATAAGTACTTGTTACATACACGTACAAATGATCAACTATTTTTAATTAAAAAAATAAGATAACATTAAGAATTTTACATAAAAGGGTGTGAATGACCTATTGTAGTTTTGAAGAATATGTAATTTACCTGCTTTTACCCCACCATAAGATTTGGATAATTGAATCGCTTTGTAGTCTTCCCTTGCAAAATGTGTAACTGGCTGGTCGAGCATTTGCTTATCCATGGAAATTCATTCTCCCATGCAGCCTGGTATTTGCATTCATGTTTTTGCCGTTTGGTATTGGGTTAAGTGGCCATGATGAATGACTGTTTGTAAAAAATGTCGGACAGCCTGGGTGAATCCTACATTACGGAAGTGACTGTCGTTCTGTTCGTTGATTGGTTAAAAATGAGTTGACGCCAGGAGTGTTTCTCATACGATTCTGATTGGACATAATCGGGAGTATTTTTAACTTGGCGGTAGAGATTTCCCAAAACCGGGAGATAATCCAGTTTTTAACAAATACGATCGGGAGCCTCCGGCTAAAATCGGGAGCCTCCGGCTAAAATCGGGAGCCTCCCGCCAAAATCGGGAGGGTTGCCAAGTATGTAGTACTTAGCTGCTTAGCACACATAGCTAGTTCATATCCATAACAGTTTTATGAAAAATACTGATGATAAATTCGAGCCCATTCCTTAGCAGGGACATTATTAAAAAATGTTCTGTTTCCGGTCCACCAGCCGGGTGAGTGCCGTTTGTGCGGTTGAATTTTTTTTTTTTAACGCCGGTTTTTCGACATTTTTTTTCGGGTTCGTAAATCTAAAATCGAACTTGACATTTACGCATTCTGCGCAGAATATCGAACTGAATCAGCTCTGCCCATGCGCCGTGCGGCACAAAAAAATGGCAGCCATCATGAAGGAAGGAGATCCGGAGTTTTCAAACATTTGCTTAAGTGTGAAATTGCAAAATGGTATTCGAGCGAACAACAAAATAGTAAAGATTCAGAAAAACAAATCATTCAGTGATGATTTTAATAGTGTAATTTCATCCAAACTAGGCCTAACGCTCGATTTAGAACTACAAAAAGTCCGTGTGTCGGACATTTTAAGTACCTTTATCCTCCTAGGGCTTAGCGGTCACATGCGTGGACAGCACTTTATGGAAATTCGGAACAAGAATCCACATATGTGGACATACTTTTTCTCTAAAAGTACATCTTATCAAAAGATGATGCTTAGTTTTTATTCTAATCAGGTTCTAATAAGCCCAAATAGCAAAGAGAAATAAAAAAAATGCATGTAAAAAAACAGCTTGGGCCTTAGGAGGTTAAAAAAGTTTTGCAAATGTTGCAGTCAGCATTTAAAATGCTAACTTAGTTTTTGTACAAGTTTCAGTTGATTAAACCGTCATATTTTATTAAATGTGTCTGCTTTTGTAATAAAAAGTACTGAAAGAAAAAGCAAACACAGCATTGCGACTTCTTATCCATCCATCTCATCTCATTATCTGTAGCCGCTTTATCCTTCTACAGGGTCGCAGGCGAGCTGGAGCCTATCCCAGCTGACTACGGGCGAAAGGCGGGGTACACCCTGGACAAGTCGCCAGGTCATCACAGGGCTGACACATAGACACAGACAACCATTCACACTCACATTCACACCTAGGGTCAATTTAGAGTCACTAGTTAACCTAACCTGCATGTCTTTGGACTGTGGGGGAAACCGGAGCACCCGGAGGAAACCCACGCGGACACGGGGAGAACATGCAAACTCCACACAGAAAGGCCCTCGCCGGCCCCGGGGCTCGAACCCAGGACCTTCTTGCTGTGAGGCGACAGCGCTAACCACTACACCACCGTGCCGCCCTTATCCATCCATACATGTATAAAAAAAAAAAATCCCTCCCTCCCTACTGAATTTTTTTGCCTTCCCGGTAGACAGGAAACGGATTTTTTTTTAAGGATGGCCGAATATGTTTGGTTCAAGTGAGTCCACAAAAGGGATTTGACTCGGAGTAGTTTTGTCCAGATTGGTATACTGTACTATATTACACCTGACTGTACTAGGTTGTATAACATCCAGTTTGTCAGAATGATCATTTCGTATTTATATACTGCAAGGTCCTGTGATTTTATACCGAAGGAAGTGTCTCCGCGAGAACTTGGCACTAAGACGTCATTTGGTGTGACCAGAATATTAGAACTCATGTACGCTGACGATATTGCAGTGTGCTCTGAGAACCTGGACGAGCTCAAGAAGATCTTAGAGATATTTGACAACACTTTCTCGAGATTTGGTCTACAGATGTCGTATAAGAAGACTGAGACAATGGCCTTGAACGCTGACGAAAGCATACAATCTAGAACAAGCCGACTGACGGTAAACAATGTAGAAATAAAGAATGTGAGGCAGTTCCGTGATCTTGGCCATCTCATTCCCAACACTGGGAAGTCATTGCTGTTTTTGCATCGCAGGATTGCATCGGCGTTTGAAAAATGGATTGAGCTGAACTGACCGCGAAATCCACCTCAACACTCGCATGAAGATCTTGACTACTTGTGTGTTGTCCCGCCTGTTGTACAACGTGCAGACGGGGGAGCTATCAGGTGCTGAACTCCAGAAACTGAATGCTGTCTGGAATGGGTTCCTTCGAAAGATGATCGCTGGGGGCTATGCAAGGAAAAACGCACCACTCAAAGGCCAATGTAAGAAGGGAACTGACCTTGCATCCTTAGTTGACGGGGACTTGGATTGGGCCTTGAAGATCTCCAATTAGGGATGTTAACCGATGACCGTTTGACCGATGGTCGACCGAATCACCGTCAACCGGTTAATTTTTTTTTTTTTGGTTGTCGGTTTAAAAAAAAAAAAATCAATCGTTTTGAAGCTGCCGATTTTGGAGCGGAGAACCTGGAATTCTGTGTTGTAAACGCTTGGGGCATGCCATGCGGTATAAGGACGACAGCTGACAAATCAGAAACACCCATTCAGTCATGTCCCGCCCTCCCGCCCCAGTTGAAGACAGCTGCCACTCGGCGAAAGAAAATTGTAGACACAGGCTTTTTAGCTTACAAATTACTATCGGATGCAAACGGCGCGCCTTTTGGCAGATGCCGCCTTTTTCACGGCTGAATCGTGCAGATCCGATTTTTTTTTTTTTTTTTTTTTTTTTAGGGGGGGGGCGTTGGAGTGTCTGATTTATAATTTCAAAGTAAATTCTGTATTAAAATTACTAAATAAGCAAATGCCGTTGCAGTCCATGAAACATAGGAAGTATAAGTATGAGAAGAAAACAGTAAATCAGAAAGCTGCGCACGTTTGCGTAGCTTTCGCGCGAACGTGCACAGCTTTCTGATTTACTGTTTTCTTCTCATACTTCCTATGTTTCATGGACTGTAACGGCATTTGCTTATATACAGACTTTACTTTGATGAAATTATAATCAGACACTCCAAACCCCCCCCAAAAAAAATCGGATCTGCACGATTCAGCCGTGAAAAAGGCGGCATCCGGCGCCTTTTTTTTTTTTTTTTTTAAATTATTATTAGAAGGCACATTGAGTTTAGTCCTGCCTTGGCCAGTGCATTCTGAAAGTATGTTTCGGTCTGTAGCCAACAATGCATGTTATTGCAGATCAGATCTCTCCACACAAACTAAAGGCGCAGATGCCGACTTTTGGAGGGAAGGGGAGAGAATGAAATGACAGCGGTGTCTGGAGGGGGAGTGACAAACGCAGCTTTTATGTCTGTGAGCCAAGTCGGTGACGACTTCAGAGCAACTTCAATACCATGCAGTAATGGCGTGTTGATATTGGTAACAGCATTATAACGATTGTAGCTAATTAATTAGATTACCGGGCGTTATAACGGCCTTTATTTTAACGCCGTTATTCCCATCACTGAATGTTATGTACTACTTCTAGCACTTGACTTTATTTTGAACGCCATCATGGCCAACTGAAACTGTCTCTAAGCTGGAGCCATTTGTCCTCCGCGGGGGCGTCGTGGCTCAGGTGGCTAAGGCGCCATACCATAAATCCAGGGACCCGGGTTCGATTCCGACCCGAGGTCATTTCCCGATCCCTCCCCGTCTCTCTCCCGTTCATTTCCTGTCCTGTCTCTACACTGTCCTATCCAATAAAGGTGAAAAAAAAAAAAAAAAACATTTGTCCTCCGCTCCAATACAAACCCCTCGACATCAGTACCGCGTTTGACTAAATGTTTCGCGCTGTAGAAAAGGTAATGTGAGTGGAGGGCAGCGACTGGGACTGAATGTGCAGATGCTCGCGGTTAGATTATTCTAATAATTCCAACTCTAGAATTTTTAACTCCTAGGTTAACCGATTTTAGCCGGCTAATGAGGCTCTGTGGTCGGTCAAGATTTTTTTTTTAGTTTTCGCCATCCCTATCCAATATGAAGCTCCATCAAATTACCCAGTCATGACCTATTGATGATTTTTGCCACATTCAGTATCTGAAGTATAGAGCGCACGTGTGCAGAATGGCTAACGACGCCATCCAGAAAGTTGTCTTGTTCGCCAAGAGAAGGAACTGGAAGAAGGTTGAGGAACTGCTTGGGGTCGGCAAGCATCAGGCCCAAAAAAATATGAAGAACAAACAAGAGTTCGAGCAGATGTTGGAGATGAGGTTCTCCTGCTCCAAGCAGCCTCGGCCGATCTCATGCCAAGAGGGAAACGATGACGACGACGACGATTGCTTCTCGATGAAATTCACTTTGCGCAAAGTTCCCTCAAATTTACTTCGGCCGACTTTCTTCTGTGAAATAAAAATCGTGAAAATGATCACTCTCCTTATTCATACATTTCAGAAGTGGTTTTCTGGATACAAACAGGAATCAGTTTACACACACAAGTATGCCTTCAAAAAGTAGCTTGAAAAATCCGATTGTGATCAGATCTCCACACTTTCTCTTCGTATCGTATGTCCAAGAATTAGCCTTTATTATTTCTCCTGCGTTGTCGTGTGACTCTGTCAGACAACTTCACTCTGGAAAGTTCCTTCACGTTTATTTCGGGCGAATTTATTTCTGTGTAGAGTATTTCGACGCTTGCGCAGAAGTGTTTTCAGGCAAGGAAAACCATGTTTGGCTTATTTTGGAGCAAGAGTGGAACATAAATATCGTGATGAATACAAATTGCTAATTAGAATTAAATTATAATCACGGAAAATTAGTTCAGCAGAAAATCTTTCAAGTTATTGAAGACGGTGACTAATTATCCATGACTTGCCCACCATTTGAACCATTTTGACATTTTAAAGGTGAATTCTCAACGACTCGGTCAACTTTTTTTTTTTAATATTAAGTGGTCATAATATTTTAATTTCCAGCGAAACTACACAGAAGAGAAGTCTGCTTCAGAGCCTTCGGACGATGACGACTACATGCCATATGTTCCTGTTAAGTTGAGAAAACAACAGATGGTATGTACGGAAGGTTTTTTTTTTTTCCTTCCCTCCATTTCATCATGTCCTCTGATTCAGATCGGGATGAACGATCGATACGCTGTGTTTTTTTTTTTTTTTTTTTGTTAATCATAAACATGTTCAAACTTGTTGTGATGTGCGTTTGTACTCTCAGCTGCAGAAAATGATGCGTTTGCGAGGGAAGGGTTTGACAGAGGAGGACCAGAAGGACAGCGGAGGAGAGCAGAAGGATGAAGACGAGGGTCTCGGGCCACGCTCCAACGTCAGCCTGCTCGACCAGCACCAGCACCTGAAGGAGAAAGCAGAAGGTAGCGCTGACGTTTGATCCGTCTGTGGATGCTCATTGTCTAAGACTCCGTTCAGACTGCACCCTGAAACGACCCATATCCGATTTTTTTTTTGCCCATATGCAACCTGTATCCGATTTGTTATTGACAATCTGAACGACACAGATCCGATTTTTTCACATGCGACCCAGGCCGCTTGGATATGTGGTCCTAAATCCGATGCATATCCGTTATTTTCACATGCGACTGCAGTTTGACCGGACAGGTCGCATTCATGCGACCTACACGTCATCATCAAGAGACAAACGTCACTATTCTGCGTTGGCTAATCCCGCCTCTTTGGTGGAAAACAACAACATTTGTACAGTTTTCAGAATTTAAATAGACTTTTATAGAATTGATCAAGCTAATGGTGGATTTGGTAGGGACCTGGATGTTTATCTGTTAGCCTGATTAAATAAAACAGTTTCTATAACTGATTTATAACTTAAACCGTCCTGTATTACAAGATTATAAGATTGTTCTGGAAATTTCCAGTAATTTGACACCTTTGGTCTCATTAGTCTGCTGCCCACATTAATCAGATTATTGTGCGAGTTCCGCCGCCGCCACAAAAACCACATCGCCAGGTCTCGCCTTATCTCCATCGCAAACTGCACTGGTGTTTCTGCACCTTGAGCCAGCGCTGAGAGAAGTTGCAGAATTCAGCTGGCTATAAACAATCTAAATAAATATTTATAAAAATGTAGAAAAAGTTTATTAATATGACGAAATAAATATGTGCAAATTATTAAGCCTGAATTAAGAGTTTGGTAATACAGCGGCCGTATCCCAAATGACTGCCTACTGAAGCTCGAGTGCACTATATAGAGTTTAAAAATCCATTACTTCCTAGTAACACATAGTGCACTTGTATAGAAATTAGAGAGACATTTAGGAGTCAACCCTCGTTACCAGGCTACACGTTTTCATTTCAGTTCAGAAACAAAAACACACACGAGACCTCACACTTTAACACTAACCAGATAATTAAACAAACAAACAAAAAAAAAGAAATCATTAAACATGAGTGCGTTTTTTTTTTTTTTAATACGTATTACGTAGATGTGCTTATTACGTGTCAATTTGCGCATGCAATACACTTTTGGGTCGTTTTCCGTTCATATTGGAGATCGCAAACAAGTCTCATATAATTGGTAATGTGAACGGCCTAACAAAAAAAATCGGATTTCACAACAAATCGGATATGGGTCGTTTCAGATTGCAGTCTGACCGTAGTGAAAAAGTCTTCGCGGGCACAATTTTAGATGTCGTCTTGAGTCCTTGCTCTTAGAAATTGAGTTCTGTCCTGTTTGTTCGTCAGCTGTTTTTTTTCTTCGAATGGTAAGATTAGGTTTTTGGCTGGTTGTTTGTTCGTGTTCTGAACCGGTTCGTTTTTTGCAGCCCGGAAGGAGTCGGCAAAGGAAAAGCAGCTGAAGGAGGAGGAGAAGATTCTCGAAAGTGTGGCTGAGGGCCGAGGTGAGCATCGCTTTCAGTATAACCGTGATAAAATGTTTGGGAGATTGAGTCCAAAAAAAAAAAAAATACACTGGGGGCTTCCGGGTGACACTGCAGTTTTTTTAAGAAGTGAATTTCTTCGTTAGAGTTGATTAACATCTGATTTATGTTGGTTGACTTGGACTCGGAAGCTGTAGCGAGGGGCGGGCTATGCGGTCATGGGGGTGTTTACCACGTGCTTAGACACTGATGAGTGTTGATGTATCACATCTTTAAACAAGTTTTAGATGACTTTAATGCCAATTAATTTCAGGAGAATCGTTAAAGGTCAAAAACTCGAGTGGACTTGTCCACCATGCCATCTGGTTGAGCAAGTGAATATAAAATATGTGCATCACATCAGAATTTTCTGTGTGCCTTTGCCCCCTTCAGCTTTAATGTCGGTGAAGGAGATGGCCAAAGGTATCACCTATGAAGACTCCATTCGGACGAGGTGAGACGTCCGCCTTCCATTCCTGTCCGTTGCACATTATCATGAATCAGAGCCGGTTGCACACGCTTCCTGGCTTTAGCTCGTTGTGAGCAGCACTTTTGAATGACTTGTACTGTTACTCTCTGGATCTGTCGGATTCTCTTGTATCAAGTCTTGTTTTTTGCTCTGTTCAGCTGGAAAGCTCCTCGCTACATACTGAACATGCCTGTCATGAGGCACGAACGGGTGAGGAAGAAGTACCACATCCTGGTGGAGGGCGATGGTATCCCTCCGCCCATAAAGAGCTTCAGAGAGATGAAGTTTCCGCAGGGTAAAAAAAAAAAACCTTCATGGAAAAATGACTGTAATGCATTTGTTTGCCACTGTGTAGCGAAGACACGTGCAACTGTAACGCATTTAAAAAAAAAAAAATTTATACCCCTGCTTCAAAGAGGGGTAAATACTGGTTGACCTCTGTCCGTCCGTATCTCCGTCTGTCCGAAACACCCTTTTTCTCAGCGGCCACAAATCATAGACGCTTGGGGTCCTATGGACCCTTTTCACGTGACGTCACGACAAACGCGGCCGCCGTTTTGGACGTGTACTACCAGTAGTTTACCACAGCCGGCATTGAGGAACGGCAGCAAAGAAAGTGTTTATTTTCAGCAAGACTTCCATCATGCCACTATATTGTTGTGCACCTGGATGTAGTAACCATCAACAAACAAGGCAGGGGTTATCATTTTATCGGATCCCGGTAGATGCTGACCGACGGAGAAGATGGATAGCGGCATACCAGCGCTTGTGTAGTGACCACTTTGTTGGAGGTAAGACGAATAAAATTAGCCAGAAAAGGCATTACATTGCTGTTAACATTCTGTGGTGGCGAGTGTGTAACCAAATAGGCTAAAATAACCCATTGTAACCTCTTTGTTCTTCTGTAGTAGCTATTAGCTAACGACATTAGCTAGCGTTGTGTTCCTTTGCTGTTGGTAGACTGTAGGACAGATCAGAGGCAGTGTCCTACAAACAGCGCTTAATTTGAGGGGGAGCAAGCCGGAGCGCGCTCCGGAACCTCGGGCGTTGGCTCCGGCAGCTATTTACACTGGATCCGGTGATCCGACACCTCTTTTGACTATGTAACAAAAAAAAAAAACCAAATAATTAAATAAAAAATGCAAGTTTATTTAGTGTTAATGTCTGATTTTGATATCTGTCTTATTGGTGATTTATTTCATGAAACGACATCCACAAAATATCTGCAGATGAACTTAATGTGCAGTGTTATTACAAAACATGCCCAGAAGCGCAGCGCCGCGCCCCCCTCCCCCCCCTCTTTTTTTCCGCACCGGAGCCGCTCATCCTCTGCGCTCCGGGACCTCCCACTTTACAAATTAAGCACTGCTTACAAATAAGTGTTCAAAACAAAAGGAACATGTATTTGTCTCTTAAATCCAGGCCGTTCCCTGTAATCTGTCACAACGGTTGGAGAAAGTAATGGCAAGTAGTGAGCGCACAAACCGTAGAAGGTAAACTGTACACAGCGCCAGGGCAGTGTGATGGTATGTCTACTTTTAGATTGTTAGCTTATCAATGAACACACTCGTCACTCGACGAGTTTCACGTCTTTACGACGGATACTTAAATGTGTGTTAGGTATTATTGTTGCAGTCTAAGCAGTCATTGTAGCAGCTAGATGAGCGAGAACCGAAAGGGTCTGTGCCATAAACCGTTATTTCTGTACGGCGTTGCTAATGTGTCGTTACTGTTGTTATTTCTCCCTCTGCTCGCCCTGTAAATGCCCTACGTCGCTGGATAGCGAAGGTGTTTTCTGCATCTCGCTCCTTTTTCTTGTATGTTCTCCGTTTGTCGCCTTCCTCGCATTCAAACCAATTCGAGCCGAAGTCCGCTACATGTCCAAAATGGTGGTCGCATTTACGAAGGTCACGTGACTGAAAAGGGTCTATACCGTGTTTACCGTTTTCAGGTCTGTCGCGCATCGGCTTCCTGTTTACTGACGATGTGTTTATGAAACATATAGCCTGGATTTACAAAATTTTCGTGACCCTTTTCTCAGCAACTACAAACCACAACTGCTTGATATTGGGTACTGAGCTTCACCCTGGGGTTCTATACCGTGTGTACCGCTTTCAGGTCTGTCGCACGTCGACTTCCTGTTGACCGACTGAATGTCTTTTGACGCCATTTCAAGAAGCAAAATGCTATTTCAGAATGACAGTTTACCAGGATGCTGTTTGAAATCCCTGTGGAGAGAGACTGCTCTTTACTTACTTGTTTCAGGATGAATCATTGGTTGAAGTCAACATTCATATAATAAGTGTCCTATTCCTTCGATTGCTTGCATTCTGATATAAGCGAGAGCTGGGGGGGGGGATACCGAAGTGAGCAGTAGCTTACAGTTGATCTTGTTGTTTTTTTTTTTTTTTTTCCAAAAGCAGTCATAATGGGGGCTTAAATTAAGTTTTTAAATAACATTCTGTTATTACAACAAATTAACCTTTCAGTCTTTTCAAAGAATCTCTAGTTATATGGAATCAATTTTGTGCCAAAATGTTCATACAGTACTTTTGAAATATCAAACAAAGACAACAAATCAAAATACAATAAAAGAAAAAAAAGTCAATTTTTTTTAGACTGCCAAACAAATTTATTCGTGTAATCGTGCAAAATCTCAGGCTATTACTCTTCAGAAACCTTTTATTTTTGTTCCGCGTCTTTCTCAGTTTTGCTTGACGTAATTTATTTTGGTTGCGATTCCAGCGTTCTCGTTTGCGCTCCCTGACTTTTTGCTTGCAGTTTTGGCACAAACTTCACGTATGGGTGGGCTGTCCAGGAATACATTCCCATTGGGTAACTTGTGTTTGACTGACAGCTACGCTCAGCGATTCCCCCGGAAGCTGTTGCGGCCATTCCCTACTCGGATTTTGGCGGACTGTTTGACGAGTGACTGATCCATTGACGGTAAACAAGGATCGAGTGGACTTCAGTGGCGACTATGATAACACATGCAACACATTTGTCCCGCACTTACACTTTGTTGAATTAATTCAATATCATAGTCGCCACTGAAGTCCACTCGATCCTTGTTTACCATCAATGCATCGGTCACTCGTCAAACAGTCCGCCAAAATCCAAGTAGGAAATGGCCGCAACTGCCTCCGGGGGAATCGCTGAGCATAGCTGTCAGTCAAACACAAGTTAGCCAATGGGAATGCATTGCTGGACGGCCCTAGTCTGGGTAACACCAGACCATATCACAAGTGAAATATGGTCTGGAATCCGCCTATTGAATTTCTCGTAGGGGAGGTGTGGCTTACGATTGTCAACAGCCGTTTATTGGACGTTGCGAATGTCTATCATTTGGCGTATACGTAGCCCATGGCCAATCACGGCAGTTGTACCCGGTGACGTAGTTAGAGCGGCGAAGAAGAGAAGGAAAGAGAAGGCAAAACAAAAATAGGAAAACAATGGCACCGAACGATTACTGCCGTTTGTGCAAGACAAATATGAGAGAAGCTGGACCCTCCGTATTTGGACATTCAACGCCATGTTAAATGTGATCCGTAAACAGTCCCAAATAAACTACAAGCTTCCGTTTGTCGAGTAGTACGCGTCACCGTCTTTCCACCCCTCCCCACTCTCTGATTGGCTCCCTAACTCAGGCGAGCCTTTAGACCATAGTTTCCATGCTGTCTTTTCAGATCGGAACGATTGTGCAAAGCAGCATGGGATTTCCCAGGCTAGGACAGCCCACCCACACGTGAAGTTTGTGCCAAAACTGCAAGCAAAAAGTCAGGGAGCGCAAACGAGAAAGCTGGAATCGCAACCAAAATAAATTACGTCAAACAAAACTGAGAAAGGCGCGGAACAAAAATAAAAGGTTTCTGAAGAGTAATAGACTGAGATTTTGCACGATTAAATGAATAATTTGTTTGCCAATTTAAAAAAATTGACTTTGTATTTTGATTTGTCGTTTTTGTTTGATATTTCAAAAGTACTGTATGAACATTTTGGCACAAAATTGATTGCATAGGGTTATACCATACAGTGAGAAAAGGTGGTTTTCCGACACAAAGTACAATAAAAACTCTTCTGTTGAGACGCTGCTGTGAAAGTTTTTACGAATATCAGAAAACTGCATTTTCACGCTGTGTGTCATGAGCCGAGATTCCTTGACAAGTATTAAGATTTGAAATAATACTAAAACTTTGATGTACCACATTTATAAATTAAAAATGTAGCTCAGTGCTTTCCTGTGTGAACTAAAAAAAAAAAAAAGTCGTCAGACAAAATTCAACAAGACACCCGCGACAAAGAAGAGAATAATTGTTTGGTGCATTGTCAATGTTAAATTTGTAAATTTTTGCAAACAATTCTGAATGACTTCACAAGTACACTTATGTATTATGAGGAAATTAAAAGTGAAATAATGGCAAATTTCGCTCACTTCCGTTAATCTTTACAACACTGCAGTTGTCATTCACATGTCATACTTGAAATTTTTGGTCATTTACATTAACCTTGCATATTTTAGACTGAACTGTATATTCAACAACTGACCTTTTGATAATCATTTTTGCAGCAATTCTGAAAGGTCTCAAGAAGAAAGGAATTGTGCATCCGACGCCCATCCAGATCCAAGGAATCCCGACGATGTAAGATCCCGAGATGAAAATCAGAGACGCTCGGATTTTTGGTAAAGGGAAGAAGACGTGTCTGTGTGCTCGACTCGTTGTTCATGGCTTCTTCCTGTCTGTGTGTAGTCTTTCTGGCAGAGATATGATTGGCATTGCGTTCACGGGCTCTGGGAAGACTCTGGTGTTCACGTTGCCCCTCATCATGTTCTGTCTGGAGCAGGAAAAACGTTTGCCCTTCTGCAAGAGAGAGGGACCCTACGGACTCATCATCTGCCCTTCTGTATGTACACGATTTAACAATGTTGTGAGATCTAAGAGGATTAAAGGTGATGCTGGGGTTTATTTTTGTCTCTGACTGTTGCTGTGCCTGATTTGTCCTGCAGAGGGAGCTGGCGAGGCAGACGCACGGTATCATCGAGTACTACTGCAAGCTCCTGGAAGACGAGAGCGCACCTCAGCTGCGCACTGCCCTCTGCATCGGGGGCATGTCTGTCAAAGAGCAGATGGAGGTGGTCAAGCAGTAAGTGTGTCCCCCGAGAAACACTTTATTTTGCAGAACCCAAAACACACAAGTGACAGCTGTTCTCTGAAAATACATAACTCGCAGCATCATGAATGCGTGCATCTGATCAGTTAAGTTTGTACGTCCTAATCAGAGTGCGATGATGCGTTTTGCAGCGGCGTGCACATGATGGTAGCCACACCGGGCCGTCTGATGGACCTGCTCAATAAGAAGATGGTGAGTCTGGATATCTGCCGCTACTTGGCTCTGGACGAGGCTGACAGGATGATCGATATGGGCTTTGAGGAGGACATCAGGACCATCTTCTCTTATTTTAAGGTGAGCACAAGTGTGTTTTCTCGACTTTTTGAAGTTGGCGTCAGTCATTTTTAAAAATCTAAACTAAAGTTCTCGTTAAAATATCTGCTCGGAAGGATATTTTGGCACTGCCTAAAAGCAGAGTTTCTGATGTGTGAAAGAAAATATTTTCAAGGCCACAAAATCAACCTGAATAGAATAATCATATTTTAACCAGGGCTTTGAACCAGAATTTTTTTCCTATTGGTTTGTTCCGAACAGAAATGGAATTTTAACGTTTCCGGTTTTGGGTTCCATCATTAAATAGACGTTACCGAACCGGTTAGAACAAAAAAATTTCGTTCCCGGAACGGTTAATTACGTTCCCTGTCAGCTGTTTAACAAATGGCTATAAAGTTATGTCTCTGTCTCATCCAGCTTAAGCCAAATGTAGGCTAATTCTATTACAACCTTCATTAAATAAGACAAGAATAATTCAAAACAATTATTATTTCAAATGTTGGCGATTTGGATTCTCAGTATGTCTTCCCAGCTACACAAACAGAAAGTGCCAAAAATGAAAGATAATTCGTTTAGTGTGTTACCAAAGGCTAGTCAGGCCCTATAGAGGGCTACCGCATGACGTCACCGCGCCGCGAGATTTTGTTAGGCGCCATGTTGGAAGACCAAGTACACATCTATGCAAGTACATACATACATAAAACAAACTACACCTGAAATGTAGCCAGGGCCGGTTCTGCCCTAATCTGGACCCGGGTGCAACATCGCGCAAACCCCCCCCCCCCCCCCCCCAAAAAAAAAAACACCAGTCTAAATCAGGACAACCATCACATAACTATAACTATAAACATTTTATATCAACTATTTTAACTAAATGGGCTATAATAAATAAGCCTGCAGGCAGCCACGGCGGGCTGCCTCAGAAAAGTAACCATTCAATGACACAACTGAAGGCCTGCAGCCACGGCGGGCTGCCTTAAAAAGTAACCATTTGTCCTACCTTAAAACTCGTTTTGCATTTTCTGCCTCCTTTTTTGTATTTTCGACCCTCCGTTTATTTTCTTTCCTTTTCTGAAAACCCGATTTGTGTCCAGACATTTTGTTCTGCTACCAACGAACTAACTCGTCAGGTCTCGTCTCTCGAGCCCACGATGATTCCCGTGGGAAGGGCAACAATTGATACGTTTTTACAAACAGCCAATAGGGAGGTTGCAACGTTCAGGCTCTTCTTTGCTCAGACACTCAGTAATGCACTTACTCACTTATCACATGGAGACGTGATAGTAGTCCACCTTCCCGCTCTCTCCATTCAGTCAGCAAACGTCACACAGGAAGTGAACCCCAGCGGGTCATAGAAACTTGCGCAGGAGAAGAATGACTTTTTTATTTGTAGGCTACGGAAACTTTGAGGAACGAAATAAAAACCGGTATTAACCGGTTACCATTATTTTTAATAAGCGTTTCTGTTCCGGAACATAAAAAATAATAAAGTTTCTGGTTTCGTTTCTGTTCCATGTGAAATAGAAAAAGTTCCCGGTTTTCGTTCCTTGAACCGGTTCAAAGCCCTGATTTTAACACAAGAACCATTCGTGGTGTGTGTGTGTGTGTGTGTTGCATCAATAAATTGCTGCATTGTCTTGTGACAGTGAGACCAAGAATGAGATACGCATTGCACTTCCGAACACACGTTTCTTCATGCCATGCGCCAGAAATACCACCACCACATTTATGGTGTGATGCTGCTGGTTGCCTGGTGGACAGCAGTGAACCAGCACGTTCACTTTACGATGTAGTTACAGTGCCTTGCAAAAGTATTTATACCCCTTGAACTTTTTCACATTTTTCTACCTTACAACCACGAACTTAAAAGTTTTTTATTGAGATTTTACATCATAGACCCACACAGAGTAGCACATGATTGTGAAGTGAAACAAAAATGATAAATGGTCTTCAAAATTTTAAACAAATAAAAATCTGAAAAATGTGGCGTGCATTAGTATTCAGCCCCCTGTCCTCTGATACCTCTAAATACAATCCACTGCAATCAATTTGCCTTCAGAAGTCATCTAATTAGTTAATAGAGTCCTACTGTGTTCAATTTACTCTCAGCATAAATACACTTGTTCTGTGAAGGCCTCGGTGGTTTGTTAGAGAACACTGAAGAACAAACAGCGTCATGAAGACCAAAGAACTCACCAGACAGGTCAGGGATAAAGTTCTGGAGAAGTTTAAAGCAGGGTTAGGTTATAAAAAAAAACATCCCAAGCTCTGAACATCTCAAGAAGCACTGTTCAATCCATCGTTCGAAAATGGAAAAAGTATGGCACAACTGCAAAGCTACCAAGACATGGCCGTCCACCTAAACTGACAGAGCGAGCAAGGACAGCACTGGTCAGAGAAGCAGCCAAGAGGCCCATGATCACTCTGGAGGAGCTGCAGAAATCCACAGCTCAGGTGGGAGAATCTGTGCACAGGACAACTATAAGTCGTACACTCCACAAATCTGGCCTTTTTGGAAGAGTGGCAAGAAGAAAGCCATTGTTGAAAGACAGGCATAAGAAGCCATGTAGGGGACACAGCAAACATGTGGAAGAAGGTGCTTTGGTCAGATGAGACCAAAGTTGAACTTTTTGGCCGAAATGCAAAGCGCTATGTGTGGCGGAAAACTAACACTGCTCATCACCCTGCACACACCATCCCCACTGTGAAACATGGTGGTGGCAGCATCATGCTATAGGGATGCTTTTCTTCAGCAGGGACAGGGAAGCTGGTCAGAGTTGATGGGAAGATGGATGGAGCTAAATACAGGGCAATCCTGGAAGAAAACCTGTTGGAGGCTGCAAAAGACTTGAGACTGGGAAGGAGATTCACCTTCCAGCAAGACAATGACCCTAAACATGCAGCCAGAGCTACAATGGAATGGCTTAGATCAAAGAATATTCATGTGTTAGAATGGCCCAGTCAAAGTCCAGACCTAAATCCCATTGAGCATGTGTGGCAAAACTTGAAAATTGCTGTTCACAGACGCTCTCCATCCCATCTGGCTGAGCTTGAGCTATTTTGCAAAGAAGAACGGGCGAAAATTTCAGTGTCTAGATGTGCAAAGCTGGTAGAGACATACCACAAAAGACTCGCAGCTGTAATTGTAGCAAAAGGTGGCTCGACAAAGTATTGACGCAGGGGGGCTGAATACTAATGCACACCACATTTTTCAGATTTTTATTTGTTTAAAATTTTGAAGACCATTTCTCATTTTCGTTTCACTTCACAATTATGTGCTACTCTGTGTTGGTCTATGACACAAAATCTCAATAAAAAACTTGAAAGTTCGTGGTTGTAAGGTGGAAAAATGTGAACAAGTTCAAGGGGTATGAATACTTTTGCAAGGCACTGTATACTCGAATATTATCGGACATAAGAATGCATCAATATCAATCCGTGGTGGTTTTAGATTATGGACAGCGAGTGAAAGATGCTCATCACTGCTGTTGAACTTTCCAAAATGGTGACACGAGTGTGCAGAGTAAGAAATTGTTCAGGATGGATGGATAAATAAATAAAAAGCATTCAGTGTAAAGATACATTGCCTGCTATGGAGGCCCCCCAGCAGAACAGTAAAAACCTACTGGAAAACGTTCTCCTTGACAAAAATGCAGCGTATGAGCTCGGAGGGTTCGAGCTGCAATCTTGATATGTCGCACAGTTGTGCGGTTACAACCGTCCATTGTCCAAGAAGCTTGTGGACTAATAAAACCTAGTTAAAACAGTTTTATATGAAACTAAGATTTTCTGTAAAATGTGAGTGTAAATAACTTTTTTTTTTTCCCCCCCAAGCAAATTTAAAAATAAAACACTGGATTTAAAACTTCTCTGATGTTTAAAAAAAAAAAAATTCGTTGTCCGGTGGTCATGTTTGAGATACATTGCCTTGCATTTATGATGGGGGTCCCTGTGGGGCTACACGTGCGTCGTTCGGTCGTAAAAGCCGTCACAAATCAGGTTGACTCGTGACCATGTTCTCTTAAGTATGGAGCTTCGCTCCACGATGAACCCAAGTCGTATCCAAATTCACATCCCTGTTTCTGGGTTGAATTGATAACGAATTGTTCATCAGGGTGAGGTGAAGCACAGACCACATGAATTGGCACAACTTGATCTTTCCAGAAATGCTCGTGACTTGTCTATGCGGTGAAGTGTCGGCAAGAAAAAGTACATTTAAATTTACATCAGATTTAATCATGGGGACAATCTGCAAACAGCTCTGCGTCCATCGCCACATGCATTACTCTTGTTTGAATTATTCATGAACTCATCACTGCATAGATCCGAAACGTATGAACTGAGGCGAGTCACGTTTGTACTAGGGATGGCGAAAACTAAAAAAAAAAAAATCTTGACCGACCACCGAGCCTCATTAGCCGGTTAAAGTCGGTTAACCTATGAGTTTAAAATTCTAGAATTTGAATTATTACAAGGATGCAAATGGCACGCCTTTTGGCGGATGCCGCCTTTTTCACGGCTGAATCGCGCAGATCCGATTTATTATTATTATTTTTTTTAAGGGGGGCGTTGGAGTGTCTGATTATAATTTCATCAAAGTAAATTCTGTATATAAGCAAATGCCGTTACAGTCCATGAAGCATAGGAAGTATAAGTATGAGAAGAAAACAGTAAATCAGAAAGCTGCGCACGTTTGCGCAGCTTTCGCGCAAACGTGCGCAGCTTTCTGATTTACTGTTTTCTTCTCATACTTCCTATATTTCATGGACTGTAACAGCATTTGCTTATTTAGTAATTTTAATACAGAATTTACTTTGAAATTATAATCAGACACTCCAACGCCCCCCCTAAAAAAAAAAAAAAATCGGATCTGCGCGATTCAGCCGTGAAAAAGTCGGCATCTGCGCCTTTAGTTTGTGTGGAGAGATCTGATCTGCAATAACATGCATTGTTGACTACAGACCGAAACATACTTTCAGAATGCACTGGCCAAGGCAGGACTAAACTCCATGTGCCTTCTAATAATAATTAAAAAAAAAAACAGAATAGTAATTTGTAAGCTAAAAAGCCTGTCTCTACACTTTTCTTTCGCCGAGTGGCAGCCCAGTCTTCAACTGGGGCGGGACATGACTGAATGGGTGTTTCTGATTTGTCAGCTGTTGTCCTTACACCGCATGGCGTGCCCCAAGCGTTTACAACACAGAATTCCAGGTTCTCCGCTCCAAAATCAGCAGCTTCAAAACGATTGATTTTTTTTTTTTAATTTTTTTTTAACCGCAGGGGTGATTAGCGTTCCGGCGCCGCGCCGGATTTCTGGCGCGCCGTGGCTGGGGAAAAAAAAAATCTAGTTCGCCCATTGTCCTGTGTCATTCTGAGATGCGCAGATAGACAGTAAAGGGAATTCTGAATTCCCTTTACTGTCTATCTGCGCATCTCAGAATGACACAGGACAATGGGCGAACTAGACTTTTTTTTTTTTCCCCCAGCCACGGCGCGCCGGAACGCTATCACCCCTGTAACTGACAACCAAAAAAAAATTAACCAGTTGACGTTGATTCGGTCAACCATCGGTCAAACGGTCATCGGTTAACATCCCTAATTTGTATTGTATTTGTCCATACTGTATTGAAGTTTGAAAGAGAGCAGACTTTTGCAAAGTCATATGGTTATGAATTTCTTCACCCGTTTTTGCACTCCTGATTCTGAGTTCAAGGCTTCTGATCAGAATAAACAGTGGAACTAGTCTTTCTGTGCGACGCAACATTGTCGAGTCATCCGGTTTTGAAATCGTACCAAAGAAGTGTTGGGCACTGAGCACATAATGTTTGCAAATTGCTTAGTCACAGAGTGTCCCATCATTGTCGAGACTCTTTCAATATCAGAACCATCTCCTCGACACAGTTAAGAAAAAATAGCTCGACTGCCAGCATGTTCTGGTCACATATTTAAAACATTTGAGTATACTTTTGTTCCTTGATAAAGATTAACATGGAAACTGTACTGTCATATCAGATGACAGAAGATCTGGATTGCTAAAACTGTGCTGGTGCACAAAAAAAAACAAGAAGTACCGCATGCAAGACGAGCCCTTCTAACTACCAAGATACAAGCTTAAAGGGAACTGAAGTCATTTTTTAAACTTGCTTTATTTCTTAATTAACGTGTTATTCAGTTCCGTTTTCGGTTTTAGTAACCTTCGATCGTGCCTCGTATTGGCAACTAATTGCAGTTAAATATTACACTTATCGGCCTATTCGGTTTTCAGCCGTGTTGAATTTAGTTCGTTTGGTCCACGGCAGGCGTCGCTTATCCGCACGATCTTCACGAGACTTGTGCAAGACTTCGAAACGTCAAGTGTCAACCAGGTGTCAGTGCCGCAATTTTGAAAACTGTTTTCCAAACGAAGTATTGCACAAAAACGAGTTTAAATGACGATCACTGCCTAATTTTTTTCAAACTTTCCTGATCGCTATCAAAACAAACACAACTTCCAGCTAAATGACATCAGCATTTGAAAGACGGCGCGCACGTCTTTTGACAACGTTGGCAGATGTTGGTCACTTTCCGTGTCTGAAATCGCTCCCTACTCACGATAGAGGACACTATATAGTGGGGACACCATTTTGTAGTGCTGTCCGAAACCTTAGTGAGGATTATTTACACCCTATATAGTGCACTCAAAGTATCCCACAATGCATCACAAAAAGTAGTATACAACGATGGTCACTAACCAAAGCAATATTTCCCATCATGCATTGCAGTTGCGCTGAAAGAAATCAAGTTACAAGTCTCAAATGTGATTGAATAAAAGGCAGCGGCAAAGAAGAAAGGATTGAGCCTTGATTTAAAAGAACTGAAAGGTGCAGGAACTTTGTATTGATTAATGTAGGAAATGCGCTCAGTATAACATGGATTTATTATTATTTTGAAACCCACCAGCCGACTGATCTGGCACGTTTTAATCGTGCGACAGTTATGACGTAAATACCAGCGCGACGGACTAGTGTCCGAAAGCGGTTTGTCATTTTAAGTCAAGTTTATTTGTATAGCGCTTTTAACAATAAACATTGTTGCAAAGCAGCTTTACAGAATTTGAACGACTTAAAACATGAGCTAATTTTGTCCCTAATCTATCCCCAATGATGAAGCCTGTGGCGATGGTGGCAAGGAAAAACTCCCTCAGACGACATGAGGAAGAAACCTCGAGAGGAACCAGACTCAAAAGGGAACCCATCCTCATTTGGGCAACAACAGACAGCATGACCATAACAGTTTTAACATGAAGACAGTTTCGTTGATGTTATAAACTCTTCATTGATGGAACCATGAGTGCAAAACTGTTCATGATAACTGCAGTCCTAAAGTTAGCAAGTTAACTGTCGTCCTCAGCCATTAAAGCATTACTGTAGGAGTCCAGAGCGTCCTCCAGGTAGAACCTTCAACTGTCCTCATGGGGCCGTCCTCCACAGGAGCGATGCGATAAAACTCCGACCAGACACAGGGCACCAGGATGGATCAAGCAGGTCCGAGGGGCAGAAGAGGTCAGCATCTCGATCCCAGGACCGACATGTAACTCATTTTACCAAATGAGCTCACTGTATCGTCCTCTTTATCATAATTCCTGATATAGGGGAGGAGTGAGCGATTTCGGACACAGGGTTTGATTTCCGCTGTACGTTTCACTTCCGTCCTACGATGTCTCTCAAGGGTCTCAACGTATCTTGTTTACGGCCATTGCTTTGACATATGGACTGATGTATTCAGAGATGCCTACTAGTACGGATTGGCCGTATTTTGTACGGAAAAGTTACGTAAATACGATGTTACGGCAAACAGTGTTATTCTGTACGGAATTATTATAAAGTCTTAAAAAATTCCAGTGAGTTGTTTTTAAATGTCCATGCGACTTTTTCAGTCCATGCGCGATTCACGGCTAGGCTATTTATTTTTACGACAACCACACATGCTGTGTGTGACATGCGCAGATTCTGCACATTTGTTCGCGCTATTTTCGATACGGTAGAATGGCCGTGCATTACACCCAGTCAAAAGGGCAATGGATATGCGCACTGCAAACTGTGTAGAACTGACCTTAACATCACTCGTGGTGGTCGCGATGACTGCACGCGGCATGTCACCTGAAAAAAACAAACAAACATGGATTATGCTGAAATGGCGAGTCAGGCGGAAAGTAAATCTGGGGGTATCCAGCAGTTTTTTACGAAATCTGTGGATGAAAAGACACGGAACGTGACCCGTGCTGAAGCGGTGATGGTTGACCTGTCCTTGGAGTTGAACTTGCCAATTAGTGCCATGAAATGTGAGTTAAACTTATTCAGTTTCTTTTTACATGTCTGATTTTTATTCACTGAAATATCAAACACTGGCTGTACTTCTTTAATTCAAAGTCTTTTCAGTGTTGCAAGTGCAAATGTACATGTAGTCTGATCAAAAACAGAATTTTATGATTAGTGCTGTTGGGATTGTGGCAAAAAATTGATCATTCCACTGTTTTAAATACAATTATAAATGTCATTTTATTCAATGTCTCATCTGAAGCATTATGCTGAAGTATTTGTATATTGGGACATTAAGATAATGTCTTTGGCCTCTCTTTGGCATGAAATAAGAATTTTTTTTTTTTAATTTTATTAGAATCCGTTAACAGGTAGAACATTTTGCCAGGCAATATAATATAATACTTTTGAGGAGTTACATTCAATACCAATGATTGGTAGTCAACCGTAATGTCTGCAAACAGGGAACACTATTGTATTTATAAAAATGTGATGTATTGTATGCTCTAGAACAGGGGTGGCCAACCAGTCGGAGCCCAAGAGCCACAATTCTTACTGTGTTACGGCAAAGAGCCACATCGGCACATGAACATGGGCACACAAATATTACCCTTCCTTCTGCGCGCGCGGACACACACCGCCACATTGATGTCACACTCCAACTTAACCAATGCCCCACACCAACATGATAATGATACATTTACTGCAGTACCAAGACCACAGGCCAGTCATTTTCAACAGTGGCGACTGGTGAAGAAAATTGTAGGTGGGGCACAAAGGCAGACATTGTTTACATGTGGGGATTCCCCCCATTGGGGGGGTTCCGGGGGGCCTCCCCCGAAAAATTTTGGATTTCTTAGATGCAATTTCCTGTATTCTAGTGCATTTTGGAGTTACCTGTTTAACATCGAAAATGCAAAAGCCATTTTGATTCAGCTTGAATTCTCAATTGCATGACCTGCACAAGACCTGCATTCAAATAAATAATAAGTATTCAAATAAATACAGTCAGTCGGAAAATGGAAATTACAAAGTGCTAATTTAATTTCCTCAAACAGTACAAGCTCCAGAGGCACTGGGAACAGTGATCAGTGCAAGTGCAAATATAGATAAAATATAATACAATGCTCAAATTTTTGAAAGAAGAACACACGCGCGCGCACACACAAATTGATAACTGGAAAACAAATGAACAAATACATAATGTATATACACTACATGCCAAAAGTTTGGACACACCTTCTCATGACTATTTACACTTACAGTATACTCTACTCTCACTCAAGGCATCAAAACTGAATGAGCACTCACCCACTACTCAGGCTTGCGCGCCCAGCGCGTATCCCAAGCCTCAGCAGCAGGGATGGTATGAAACTCACCAGAAATGTTCCAAGCCAGTTTATACGATGCATGTGTTACTGTGTCTGATTGTTTTGTAAATTTTTTGAAGAGCTGTACCTGCTTTTGTGATTGACTTTTTAAAGTGATTAACTTGTTTTTACGAAGTTCACTCCCTTTCGGAAAGTCCTGGTCAATTTTAGCATGTAGTGAGCTGAAGTGACGCTGAAGATTTGAAGCCTTGAAATGCGACAATGACGACTGACATAGAAGGCAGAATGGCTTGCCATAACGTTGAACGAAAAAATATAAATCCTCCCACTCTGTTAAAAACGTCCTGTTTTCATCTTCATATTTCCTTTTTGAAGTGCATTTTTTCCCTGCCATTTTGAGATCTGAAATTTAGCATATCATCTCACACACCTGCGCATTTGTCATGATGTGAAAATACCGTAATGAAACCAAGCGAAGTGCCTTTAATAAAATAACCGTAATTAACTGCAGTGAAGCGAAAACGCACATAAAACCACAAACGAACACCAACTTGGACGTGACACCAGGCAAAGAGCCGCATGCGGCTCGCGAGCCGCGGGTTGGCCACCTATGCTCTAGAAATTTGTTGAGTGGAATTTCAATTGAGATGGCTGCTCGCGTTTTGTTTATTCAATTCACACAAAACAGTTCTTTTTAATAATTTAAATGTTAAACATATTTGTGTGTGTGTGTATTAATGTTACTGAAAGTCATTCCAAAATACTGAAAAATGTTTTCAAGAATACTGAAATTCAAAATTTGGGGTAGGCATCTCTGTATATTACAGAGCATATTTCAAAACACTCCTAACTGGCTATAGCAGCGACAAAATAGCGATCAAAAATGCATTCCAATATTGAATAAAATGAGAAATAGAATTTTGATAATTAAAAAAATTTGTCTTCAGTTCCCCTTTAAAAGTAAAGATCGTGAAATTAGCCCGAGAATAGCCGAGGGATCGGAAAATTCAGCTTCTGAAGTAAATACATGTGGCTCACCAAAAACCAACCAAAATGGCAAAAGGGACATTCCCAACTTCCCCAATTTGGAAAACTCCTTTTCGCCGTATGTGTGGTTTGGGGATGTGGCTTTGGTGGAAGCACCGAAATCAGTGGCTTTGTTTGATTTTTGAAGTTCAACTTGAACATAGCTTTAAAGTTTGATGATGTATGGGCAAAATATTTCGACATTTGTAAATTCTGCTTGTCATGACAACTGCATGTTTCAGTTGTTAATAATAATAATAATAATAATAAGCAAACGGCAAAATTCAGTTTTTGCAAAAAGACTCATGCTCTTCTTTGGCGTTGTGTCCAACACTCTGCTCCATTCGTTATCTCGTGTGCTGTTGTATTTTCAAGATCTGTCAAAAAGAATATCTAGTGCATTTTTTTTTTTTTTTTTTTTGGAGCTGAGACAGAATGGAATGCCTCATGTCAGAATTTTTGCAAATGAAAAGTGGGGATTTGTTGTGCTGACAGTTATGTTTTTAATTTATAGTTGTCTGAGTGCTTTATGATCCTGAGGGTTCGATGTGAATGTCAAGCTCACTAACGTGTGCTTCTGTGACATTTGTGAAACATGGGATGCTTTTTTGACATTGCGTCAGATTTATTTAAAACCCCCTTGATAATCTCCCAGAGATATGTTTTTATAAAGAGAAAAACTTAAGGGAAGTGCACAATATTTTTTAGAGAAGTAGTTTCTCAAGAATCTTGTTTCTCTCAAAACCTTGTGTACTTGACTTTCTGTGTTAGTTTAATATTAAGTACAAAATGTCCTGCAAGTGTGGGATAAAGCGTGTGTATGTGAAAATAGAATGCGTGTATTGCTTGTCAACACGGTTGAGTTGTGGTTGTGGGGTTTTTTTTTCCCCTCCGACGGCCTTTAATTTGTGACTACAGGGTCAGAGACAGACGCTGCTCTTCAGTGCCACAATGCCCAAGAAGATCCAGAACTTCGCCAAAAGCGCTCTCGTCAAACCCATCACCATCAACGTAGGCCGAGCCGGAGCAGCCAGCTTGGACGTCATTCAGGTGAACGCTGTGTGTGCATGAAGGAACAAACTGTAAATCCTTTGTTGTCAAAGAGCAACACTAATATCAGGATGGGTCCGAGTCCAATTTTAGAAGGTTGCAGCTTTGCATGGGTTGCTCCACTTTGCATGTAAACTTAGTTTTGTAGTGTCACCACAGGATGGAGAAACTGACCAAGAGCTTAGAGTTCAGATGAATTGGGTAGTCATTGTTATCGCTGTATTTCAACATCGCTTCTGATGTTGTTGCATATTTCTTCCACAGGAAGTAGAGTACGTCAAAGAGGAAGCAAAAATGGTGTACCTTCTAGAGTGTTTACAGAAGACCGCACCTCCTGTATGTACCACTCAACTTCTACTACATTTTATCAAAAGAATACCTGCCTGGGACAAATTCGTACAACGATAACGTTATTCTCAGAGTTATCACACTTTCCAGTTTCTGGTGATGCAGAACGAACGTGTATTTCCTGATAAAGGTTCTTTCTGCGCGTGGGTTTCCTGCAGGTGCTCTGGTTTCTCCCACAGTTCAAAGCCCTGCAGGTTGGGTAAAATGCCCAGCCACTGGGGTTTGTACAAGCTGCTGCATACTAAGCGCCGGCCCCAAGCCTGGATAGATTAGGGAGTGTTGTCAGGAAGGGCATCCAGTGCATTGATGTGTCTTGTGTTAATCGTGGTATGGAGGTTGGTGCCAGATTTAGGTTTTTTTTTTTTTTTTTTTCTCCAGAAACTGCTGATCATCTGGGCTTCTCACGCACAACAGTCTCTGAAGTTTACACAGAATGGTCCAAAACACAAAAGAAAAATATGAGCAGAGGGCAGAGATGCCAATCACTATGATGAGTGCATAGTCGCTACGTTTTTGACAGTAGCACTACGAGGCTACGACCGTTTATTCAGTTTATATGGGATTCATACGATTTTAGCATGGATGCGGTTCGAATCTATACGGGTGAATCTATAAGGCCAAAAAAAAAAGGATAGCATGTTTCCGGTAACATGAAATACTAAAACAAGGTCGGTAGGTAGGAAAAAGTTTTTTTTTTTTTTTTTTAAATTTTATTTTGTTCGAAAAAATTAACACAAGTAAACATCTTACAAAATAGTATTTTGGCACAGAATCCTTTATACCACACATCATAATAAAATAAGTGTTTTAAATCTTTAAACTAATAAAAAAAATATTGCAAGAGTTCGAGTTATGATCTATGGAAGCGTATTGCTGCCACACTCAAAAAAAAAAATTGGCTTAGAATCAAGTAATTACGTGAAAAGATATTGTTCAAGTTATCACGTTTTTACAATATATTTATCATGTAATAACGTAACATCACGTAATTTCATGATACGAAATTATCATGTTATTTCATGATATTTTCATGTAATAACATGAAAACACCTTATCAAGAAATAACGTGAAAATAACGTCCTAGGCTAGGCTACTTCCATTAAAAGCAGACGGCCTAGCCTAGCCTACTGTAGAACTTGGGTCGAGCAAAAACATGGCTGAATCCTGAATGACTCCTATTTGTATAAATAGGGGACTACATAGGCGGCAAAATGTAGTGTTTTTCCCTGCCATGGAAGTGCACTTGTATACTGAAGAGGAAGCAATTTGCATTACAGCCTTGAATGAGGATTCAAAATGGCGGCTCGGCTCAGTTTTGCCTTCCTCCTTCAGTATACAAGTGCGCTTCCATGTTTATGCAGGAGGGCTGATAGAAGTGGCGAAACATTTTACTTTTTATCGTTTCTTTCACAACTTGAATGCGTTGAAACAAAAAATTATGACAAACTAAGGCCGCTTACACTAAAATATCGAGGGAAATTTGTAATAACTTTACGGTCGGCAATTTCGCCGCCGAAATTCTCGGTTGGTCGGGTTACCGGAAATGCACTTTTTTTTTTTTTTAATTTGGCCTAAGGGTTCACGATATTTTGCCGGTGTTCGGTACATTTGAGGCCAATTATCGCTTGATAATTCAACATTTTGACTGTATTTATGGTCAAAGTTTGCTTCGATGGGCGCCGCCATCTTTGTTGACAAGCGTTCTGCGCATGCGCGAATTAATTATCGATGCCGCGATGGAATGTCGAGCAGCCCATGTCACTAGGTATTGAGGGGCTGTCGGGGTGTTGTAACCTCACAAACATGCTACTACAGAAACACTGTTGGAACTGAAACCGTCATCTTCTGAAGTAAATTGATCAGAACTGAATAAGTAATCTGACTTGATATTGAGGAGATTAAAAGTGAAAGGAAGTTGATAAAAATTAAAAGTAATCAAAGTGACTTGACATTAATCATGGGAATAAAAAGGAAATAGACATGTTCCAGTACAACTAATTGAGTATTCCAGCATATTCTCTATAAACATTGACGGCATGTAATCTGCATTTGTTTAGTAAACTATTTGAGTATTTGCTAATTGAGTGTTCCAGTCTGTTATCTATAAATATTGATGGTATGTAATCTGCATTTGTGTAGTAAAGTTAAGAAAATAATATTCACTGTTTGAAAGTTGATTGTATACAAATTACCAGAGCAATCTTTTTACTTTGTGTGAACGTGGTGAGTTATGAGTATCACTCATGAGAAAATCATGAGTGATTGTGATTTGGTTTTATTTTTCAGATAGTTAAAAAAAAAAAAAATCAACAATTTTCTCCCCCCAAAACCAACATGTCCCAGTTCATTTTAGTCACCTGTATTCACTCAGAATGGCCCTAAAAAAGCACCAATTTCCAAAATTTTCCAGGCGCTCCGCTCGTATGCATGTGTCACTACACATTGATTTCACAAAAGGTTGACATCTCTGAGAGGGTCTGCAGGCTGAAACGCTTGGTCGAGGAGAGACATCAGAGGGAGAACGAGTCTGTTCAGAGTTCGTTTGAGCCGACAGGAAGTCTGGAGGAAATAAAATAAGCACTCTTTTTACAGCCATGGTGAGCAGAAAAGCATATGGATGGGCTACCGTCTTGAGGTGGGTGAGTTGTTGAGGTATTTCACCCACGTGACCAAGTCATGTGACGCAGCCATTTTGGACGGCACGCTTAAGTCCTTCAGTGCAAGGCGGTATGAGATGGTGGAGACCTTTGCACATTTTAACAAGAAAGTAAGCTGTGATTTGTGTTAAATTGGATCTGTCTTTTATCACAAACACTGTACCCAGCCTTGGTATGGAGCACCGTTTCTTTCTAGCCTTTGTTATTGCGTTTTATGTCTGATGTCTGCTACATGCAACCCTAGACAAATTAACACTGCCTTGTTTCACTGCTCAGATGGGTTAACAAACACTGACCCATTTACTTTTTGCTATATATTTTATCAAAATTGCGTTAACTGATAAACTAACCTGAAATGAAATGATCACTGCAAAGTCTGGAGTACTCTGTTGGCTCCCAATCCTGTCTCTTCACAGCTGCAATCCATTTGGCCCTCTTGTCTGGGTCAGTAGGAAACCGGTAGTGACGTGTCGGTCGCGAACGATCCGGTTCAAAGAGCTGGCTCTTTGAAGTGAACGACGGGAGCCGGCTCTTCGGTGGGAGCCGAATTAGTTTTTTGTCCTTAGGTGCCTCAGAGAGAGAGAGAGACTTTCACAAAAAAAGTTGCTGTCCGATTGCGTCTTTGTGTTGTCTATTACCATTCAAAGGAAAAAAAGTAGCATGGTGTACGCCTACTTTTTTTGGTTGGGGGGGTTGATGTCATTCACAGCTGCGAAAATACGAAAATTGGTGTAATGCTTAAAGCTGTGGAGCGCAGGGGAGAGGAGTCTGTGAGGCACCTGAGGAGGGGAAAATCAGCTGTGTATTTTATATTGGTAATATAACACAGTTTTGCATTATGTTTGTGAGAAAATAATTGAATTGGTAAGTAAGTTTTATTTCTGTAGCTAGAACATTGTTACACTGCTATACTTTACAAAGCTTTACAATGGCTACAAAAACTAAAAAATAAAATGGAAAACATCCTATTGATAAAATATAAGTAATAATGTAATTAATTAACTAGTTAATTGCAGCAATTAAATCAAAAATAAAATCTCAGGAGCCGTTTGGGAGCCGAAAGAGCCGGCTCCCGAAAAAGAGCCGAAATTCCCATCACTAGAAACCGGTAAAAGGAGCGTCCTGCACGCTGTCCCTGTCTGTTGTGGCAGCCCACAGCACAACAAGCAAACACCATGGTTATTTATAGAGTGCTTACTGACAAATTAATCTATTCTAGGTGTCTGTAACACGTTTTTTTTCAAGCTGGTTCTCCCTCTCTGTCTGCAGCGTTAGTATGTAGCTTGACGTTCAAAATGGCGGACACCGGGGCATCACGTGACCCTGTGACGTCAGGTGAAATACCTCAATACTGGCAGATGATCATATCAGGTTCGACACCTGTTGGCCAAGAACAAGACTCTTGAGGCCATCGTGGGGAACAGACAGACTGACTGACTGAAACTGGACAGTTGAAGATTGGACTAAGACTCCGTTCAGACTGCACCCTGAAACGACCCATATCCGATTTTTTTGCCCATATGCGACCTGTATCCGATTTGTTATTGACAATCTGAACGACACAGATCCGATTTTTTCACATGCGACCCAGGCCGCTTGGATATGTGGTCCTAAATCCGATGCATATCCGATATTTTCACATGCGACTGCAGTCTGACCGGACAGGTCGCATTCATGCGACCTACACGTCATCAACAAGAGACAAACGTCACTATTCTGCGTTGGCTAATCCCGCCTCTTTGGTGGAAAACAACAACATTTATACAGTTTTCAGAATTTAAATAGACTTTTATAGAATTGATCAAGCTAATGGTGGATTTGGTAGGGACCTGGATGTTGATCTGTTAGCCTGATTAAATAAAACAGTTTCTATAACTGATTTATAACTTAAACCATCCTGTATTACAAGATTATAAGATTGTTCTGGAAATTTCCAGTAAGTTGACACCTTCTCGGTCTCATTAGTCTGCTGCCCACATTAATCAGATTATTGTGCGAGTTCCGCCGCCGCCACAAAAACCACATCGCCAGGTCTCGCCTCATCTCCATAGCAAACTGCACTGGTGTTTCTGCACCTTGAGCCAGCGCTGAGAGAAGTTGCAGAATTCAGCTGGCTATAAACAATCTAAATAAATATTTATAAACATGTAGAAAAAGTTTATTAATATGACGAAATAAATATGTGCAAATTATTAAGCCTGAATTAAGAGTTTGGTAATACAGCGGCCGTATCCCAAATGACTGCCTACTGAAGCTCGAGTGCACTGTATAGAGTTTAAAAATCCATTACTTCCTAGTAACACATAGTGCACTTATATAGAAATTAGAGAGACATTTAGGAGTCAACCCTCGTTACCAGGCTACACGTTTTCATTTCAGTTCAGAAACAAAAACACACACGAGACCTCACACTTTAACACTAACCAGATAATTAAACAAACAAAAAAGAAATCATTAAACATGAAGAGTGCGCTTTTTTTTGTTTTGTTTACGTATTACGTAGATGTGCTTATTACGTGTCAATTTGTGCATGCGGGACACTTTTGGGTCGTTTTCCGTTCATATTGGAGATCGCAAACAAGTCTCATATAATTTGGTAATGTGAACGGCCTAACAAAAAAATCGCATTTCACAACAAATCGGATATGGGCCGTTTCAGGTTGCAGTCTGAACGTAGTGTAAGACCCGGTGATCTTCAGTTGTGCAGTTTTGGCGAGTTTGCACCCACAATGGCCTCAAATTCCTGTTCTTGGCTGACAGCGCCGGATCACACGTGTGGTCTTGTGCTGTTGTAGCTCATCCAGCTCATGCTTCAATGTTTTGTGCAGAGTTACTCCGTCCTTCCTGGCAGCTCAAAACGATCTGACCATTTTCGCCTGAGCTCTCTTATGATTGACAAGAAGTTTAATTTGCGTCAGGCCTTTGACCAACCCAAGGACGGTTTGAGTCCGAACACTCCGCCAGAATCACAAACAAAAAAACAAAGGAAGTCATGACAGAAGAGACGCAGCAAAATCACAAGTAACACAGGCATAAAGACAACAGACTAGTTCAAAGCATGGAAAAAGAATGAACGGTCAGTGACTAGTTGATGAGGGATAGGAGAGAGAGAAGAGAAGACTCCGGTTGAGTTTTGAATGTGGAGAGAGCTGTACCATCACCAAGGCTCTGAGGGACAGAATTCCACATCTTTGGGGAGCAACCCTGATTTTGTTTCATCCTCTTTCTCAGGTGTTAATATTTGCTGAGAAGAAAGCAGACGTTGACGCCATCCATGAGTATCTGCTCCTGAAAGGTGTGGAGGCCGTGGCGATCCACGGAGGCAAAGGTAAAACACCATCTCGCATACCATGAAAGTCCTGGACAGAGATCCTGGATAATATTGGATTTGCGAGCGAGCATGCTGCAAGTTGGTGGTATTGTTTTACTTTTCTTTGTATTGAACCCAATCACCTGTGATTTTAGAAGAGCAGTATAAACCTTTTCAACCTGATCAAATAATAAATTCGAATTAAATCAATTTGTTACGATACAAAGTCTTGGTCCAGAGCGAAAGCTGAACCGGCTGTGACATGGTTTGTATTTTTTAGCTTGCCAAATTCCAAATACAAATCCATATCGACAAGCCTTTAGCTTCCCCTTAACTGACACCATCCTATTTCTCAAAACTACACATGCCATGGAAGGAAAAGAGGCGAGTCTATGTGAGCTACTTTCTTGGCTGGAAATATGTAAAACAGCACCCTGAAAACAACAAGAGTGCTCTGAGAGCACAATATCCCCTGCTGACAACTATATCTACGCTCTAAGTGCTTAATCAGTCCCCCCAGGATTCCGCGGGCCTTTTTTGTGATTGTTGCGGGCTAAAATGTCTGTTGTGGGGGTTTTCCAAAAAATTGCGATGAAAGTTGCGGTGTTTTTTAGGTTTTTGTTGCGATTACATTGCGGGAGGAAGTGAAAGTTGCGAGAAATTGTTGCGATTTTCTCTTTTTGTGATTAAAATTCAGTGATATGTTAAATATTAAGTTATTACTGAAAAACTATTGATTAAAAGAAGAAAGACACTGAGAAATGGTCCTATAAACAACTTTACCAATATAAAAGATTACCAGGACTACAAAAATGCAGAAAAATAGGCTTTACTTATCCAAATGCACCTGTTGGTTCAAAAGTTAAAGTGCAGAGAACCTCACAGCACAACATGAAGTTAACTTAAAATAAACTCAACAAAAATAAAAACTTGACACTCGTTTCAAAGTCAATAATTTGAACATTTTGGAAAATAGGTTTGAAATAACGATTGTATTCAATTATCTTGTCATTAAAGATGCTATAGCCTACGGATCATGTTTGTCATGGAATCGGTTCCACCGGAAATGCGACGACAATGTCCATGATCAAAAACTGTGAGTCACAACTTAATGCAGAGCAGAGCACAGGCGATTTCGAATGGTTTGGGCAGTCACTCGACCTCCAAACAATTCATTCCCAGTGGATGTGGCAGTGACAAACCGATTACGCAAATGACATAAGACAATCTGTCGGTCTTCTGCGTGTGACGTCACATGTGGTCGACCAGGACGGGGGCGGTCGGCTGTGGTGCCAGTTTGATGGAGACGTGTCTGGAGATTATGGATGGTCTGTCGACTGCATCCCATAACCCTTGCAACGTCAGTGACGGATGTTCCCGTATTCAGCATGCCAATGGCACGTTCACGCTGAATGTTTGACAGTCGTGGCATTGCAAATTAACGAATAATTAACCATAAAACCTTGTTTTTCTGAGATGACACTCTACTCTGCTACCGTGAGATCAATTGCACGTGTATCAATAGGTCACGTCACTTGTGTCACGTGGAAACATGATTTTTAGCGTGCAGTGCTCTCGCACGTGCTACGTAGGCCCGACCAGTAGAATGAATGTGTGACGTAATGCCCTTGACAATGCATTTAACCATAATCACAACAAGAAGTCTTTCAAGAAAAGTTTCTAAACACTATTTGAAAAATGTCAAGTTTTTATTTTTGCTGAGTATATAATATAAATGCCTCAGCTTTCATGTAAGAAAAAACTATTAATACTAGTACTGTGTGCAGGCAGTCTCTCCTGAAGACTAAATTAAACAATAATTATAAACTAATAAAATAAATGGCTCAGGCTTCATAGAAGAAAAAAAAACAATTTGAACAGAATCTCACAGTATGATGCTGAAACTGCCTAAACAATGGAAAATAAAATACCATTTTGGCAAAAATGTTGGCATCCATTAATTTCTTGTATTAAGTAAAAAAAAATAATGTAAAGTGCACACAGTCCTTCACTGTAAACGTGACACACTTTCAGTAACAGAATTTAAGCCCATATAAACACTGACTCGCACATGCTGCTTCTCTTGAACGGAAACACGGAAGTAAGGCGGAAGGTAGTCTGTCAACGTCACCTCGACGACGCCAACGATTAGTCAAATTTGCAGGAAAGTTGCGGTGATTGGATATAATTGCAACACCGCCCTGAATTCACGGGGATTGGTTGAAGTTGCAAATCGCAACATCGTGAAATCCTAGAGGGTCTGCTTAATACACCCTCTTGAAATTGTCAAAAGTTTGGTAATCAAGGGCCGTAACTCTGGTAAAACGCGACTGAACTGAACGAAATTGCAATATGCGCATTACCGACATATTACAAAGAATCCTGTCAAGTTTTGTGAAATTTTTCCAAAAATTGCGAGAAGAGTTGAGTTCAGAAGCCGAGTACCCTTCCCAGGATGGACAGACGTCGCCACAACATGATCCCCCTTCGAGCCTTTCGGCCAGCGAGAGATAAAAACCGTCAAGACCCATAGCATGGCAAAAGTAGAAATCGGGGTCTTCAAAGTTTGTCATGATTGTCGGTTCAGAAAAACCTAACAGTTACAAACGGCAACATTTAATGGTTAAAAAGGTTCCTGACTGTCGTTCCAATCTTCCTGTTGTCATTCTTCAGACCAAGAGGAAAGAACAAAAGCCATTGAGGCCTTCAAGGAGGGGAAGAAAGATGTTTTGGTGGCCACTGATGTGGCCTCGAAGGGTTTGGATTTCCCTGCCATTCAACATGTAGTTAATTACGACATGCCTGAAGAGATTGAGAACTATGGTGAGAACTTCAAATAATGGATAAATAATCCACCACCAGGGTTGCAAAATGCATAACAGACTGCTGTAGAGCTTTAGTTTATCATCTCGTAACTGACAGACAGTGACGGTAGTCTGTTATGCAGACTGCAACCTGGTTGGTTGGTTTTGCTTTTTGAATGCTTATTAATTTCTGTACATTTTTTGTCTGCCTGTTTGATAGTCCACAGAATTGGTCGAACAGGTCGATCAGGCAAAACTGGAATAGCCACGACGTTCATCAACAAAGGATGCGGTAAGAGTGACAAGTTTTGTCCGACGATTACGTTTAGCAAATGCTTTCTTCTACATCTTAATCCAGTCCATGAAATTTCTCAGTCATACAAGCATCACTGGATTAAACTGTGTGATGTTGTAAACTTAAAAGTTGTACTCAGTAATCAAAAACAAGTCGAAGGTACTTGTCGGAAGCCAACATTTCGGGGAGTAGCCTTGATGAGGAACGTCAAATGGAATTTGCCACGTGTCAAAACACTGATCCTGTCCCCTCACCATTGCAGAGGAATCGGTGTTGATGGATCTGAAGGCCTTGCTGGTCGAAGCCAAGCAGAAAGTTCCACCGGTTCTGCAGGTGCTCCAGCCAGGGGACGAAGCCATGCTGGATCTTGGAGGTGAGGGTTTCATATTGTTTAACCTCTGCTCTCAGATGTACGTTCGAGTTCCTTTTACACCTTGCTAATTTTAACACGATTAAGCTTTGATAGGGTTTGAGGTTTAAAAGCTGAATTTATCATCACACAAATTGTTTTCAGAAATGGTTTCCAGGAGCGTTTTCACAAAATTCATGAAAATTCCAAGTGGCAGTTCACTAATACGAATCTCAATCAATTTTAAATCATGTGACACGTGTGTTTTCTGATCTCTAAACTTGGTGGGTGAGTCTTAGAGTACAAAAATCAGTGAAACTGCTCCCAAGTATGCTGAACAAAACTCACCATTGTTTCTGCTGCTTTTCCCCAGGAGAGAGAGGCTGTGCGTTCTGCGGCGGTTTGGGTCATCGTATCACCGACTGTCCCAAGTTGGAGGCCATGCAGACCAAGCAGGTTACCAACATCAGCCGCAGGGACTGTCTGGCCAACAGCTCCATGGACTTCTAAGGCTCTGGATTTCCTCACTTTCTGGGTGAAAAGTCATGTCTTTCTGCGTGTGGAACTGGACTGATGCCAGGTGCTGGTCGGGATAAATGAATATCGCACGAAAGACCCAGGAATTCCAAGTCAGCTGGACGTTAATTGTGCCGTGACTGACTGGGTTTGTAAAAAAAAATGTGCACGTTAAATGTGTCTTGGCACAAACTTTACCTGACACTGTCCTACTGCTCGACAACCGCCGCCTTCCTGCTTGAACATTTGACTGAGTGACTGGGATCCATGGAATTCCGAGCTGCTTGGTGGAAAGATTTCACTGAAATAATAAAATTGTCAAGTTGCTATAAATGAATAAAGCCATTGCCTCTTGTCAGAGGATATATTTGTACTGAATTACATTTTGGCAAACGATTCAACAGGAGCTTGCGGGAGTTCAAAGTAAAACGTTTTTCAACATGCTGTTCACAATCGAAGTGGTGTGTGTGTTTTTTTTTTTTTGGGGGGGGGGGTCTGTTTTTATTTAAACACACCCCAATTAACCCGTTACATTTATTTTCCAATTTTTTTTAAATTTTTTAAATTTCTAATTCTTTTTCTGGCTTCAGTGAGGAAAGTATTCAGGGCAAAATGTCATATTTTTGATATTGTAACATAACACTTAAGCAGTTTTCCTGCTTCAGATACAAAAGGTCATTAAAGTGAGTCTGAAAGTATGGACTGATCTTCTGTGTTGTAGTTAATTTCACAGGACGGATGGATGGTTTGTGGTTTAAGTCATCTAAACAAGAATTTCCATTGGATGTGATGCGTCATGAACCCTCAGTCCAATCCACACTGCGCACACATTTAATTTTTGCCTCTGTACTGATTTCACAGTGGTGTACGGTGTGACAAGTTTTCACTCAAAAAAAAAAAAAAAAAGGCAGCATCTGTGCTGAATGTGGATTTTGAGTTCCTGACAATTATGTACAACCCCGATTCCAAAAAAGTTGGGACAAAGTACAAATTGTAAATAAAAACGGAATGCAATAATTTACAAATCTCAAAAACTGATATTGTATTCGCAATAGAACATGGACAACATATCAAATGTCGAAAGTGAGACATTTTGAAATTTCATGCCAAATATTAGCTCATTTGAAATTTCATGACAGCAACACATCTCAAAAAAGTTGGGACAGGGGCAATAAGAGGCTGGAAAAGTTAAAGGTACAAAAAAGGAACAGCTGGAGGACCAAATTGCAACTCATTAGGTCAATTGGCAATAGGTCATTAACATGACTGGGGATAAAAAGAGCATCTTGGAGTGGCAGCGGCTCTCAGAAGTAAAGATGGGAAGAGGATCACCAATCCCCCTAATTCTGCACCGACAAATAGTGGAGCAATATCAGAAAGGAGTTCGACAGTGTAAAATTGCAAAGAGTTTGAACATATCATCTACAGCAGAGATTCTCAAACTGTGGTACGTGTACCACTAGTGGTACGCCAAAGAATCACTTAAATATAAATTTAAAAAAAAAAAGTGAAATACTATCCATAATATCCGAATGGACGAAAATATCTTATCAACCGATGACAAGAAAATGAAAGGAGATACAAATTAAGTTAATAATTTAAAAAAGTTTGCAAGTGCTTCTGGGTAGCCATACGTAGCGTACGTACGCATTCCCGCCAGTTCTGCTGACAGATGGTTATCCGCCATTGGTAGACTAGGCTGTGATGGGAAAAGGTGGAGGTGGCTTTGCTAATTATGACGAGTACGACAAAATGACTGCTGTCGGGGCTTAAATCTGCGAATGGGAGCGTGGATCAGGGGAGAGGGAGAACTGAAGAGGACGTACGTGAGTCGAGCGCGGATGCTAACGACAGTGGCAAAACCAGCCCCAGAACTGCTAGCAAACGGCAGAAAACAGTGAGGAGGAAGTATGATGAAAAATACATAAAACTGGGATTCATTTGGAACGGGACAGAGGAGCTGCCCAGGCCGCAGTGTGTTGTATGCCACAGGCGTAACTTTAATAAGGACAGGTGGGGACATGTCCCCACCAACTTTGACAGGGCAGGGGACAGTCCCCACCAACATTTCACGCCTTTTCCGAACGTTTAGAGACACGCGCGACTGTTTTCCCCTGTTTTATCCCATGAACGATAAGCCCCGCTGTTGCCGCCGCTTAGCTGCTGTTTTGAGTGCTGTAACCTGATTGGCGGCAGCTCTCTGCTATGTGTGTAGCAACCAACGACTCATTGGACCAAACTGGACAATGTGAACATTAAAGACATTTGTCAGCAGTTTGTGGAAGTGACAGGAGAAGGAAGGTGTTTGGTACTTTTAAATGAATACTGTGGTGCATAGTCTTACATGCAGGGCAAGGGAAGTTTCATTTTTTTGTTTCTTTTTAATTATTATTATTTTTTAAATAACTGTAAACTGGAGGCTTTTTTCACATTATTGTGATGTTCGTCCCTAATGTTGAGATGTTCGTTTCTTTTTGAAATGTTTTAAATTTTGTAATAATTTGAATTGAATTGTTTGACTTGCAAATACATTTTGTGGTTTGCACAAATACACAGATTATAAAATCACCTAGATTTCCTTTATATGTAAGATTATATTATTAATTTGTGCCTTGTTGAAACTGCTACACCTGTTTCTTCCCAGACCTGGTGTAATCCTGGTTTAGTCCAGGTATAATCTAGTTTATTATTATATTAATTCTAGTTTAGTTTGCTCTTGTTTGTGGTTTAGCCTTGGTTTAGTCCTGATGTGATCCGTGTTTGCCCTGGCTGAAACATTGAAGTTCTGGTTTAGACCTGGCTCGTGTATAGTCCTGGTTTAGTTTTGAGTAGTCCTGTTTATGTGCTATCCCTTACCCCTTAGTTTGTATCTGTTTTGACTGAGCATTGTTGGTGGCCCTATTGTTTTTTTTGTGACACTAGAATCAACAATAAAAAGATGGCAATGAATGTTTTAAGATGATACTGTTTATTGTGTATTTTTTCATATAGCGGTTGTACTGCAGGACACAAGTCCTTCCACAGAATCTAGTAATAATGTGTAATGTGTATATAGTTCATATGTAAAGTATGTTCAATCAACCAGTGTGCAAGAGAGTATTTGGTAGGTGTATTTTACCACCTTTTACCCATCAGAGTGCATCAGATTGCTTTATTGATGTGTGAAGATTCACAAAATTTTCTGGGGCAGGATCCCCCCCAGTTCTACATTTGTTTGGTCCATCATGTTTCCAGCCTTTCACTGCATACCCATTGACAGCCTGCCCTGAAATGGTTTTCATAAAAGTAGTGAGGCCATAGTATGCATCTCAAAATGCATCAAAATTAAGCCTTAAAACGGGATCTTTCTAAATTTTCTCCAGGGGGACCATGCCCCCTGACCCCCCCTTGAAGGGAAGTATCATGCCTGGAAATGTCCCCACCAACTTTGAACACAAAGTTACGCCCTTGTTGTATGCGGCGACATTCTGAGCAATGAGTCCATGAAACCATCGCATCTCATACGGCATCTTACAACCAAACACACAGCATTAAAGGACAAACCAATGGATTTTTTTTTTACAAAAACGTGATGAACTGAAGCAGTCCAAGTCCACCATTCTGTCCTATGGTACACCCGTAGCCAAAGCACAGGAAGCTTCATATCGTGCCAGCCTCCTGATCGCCAGAGCCGGTAAGCCGCACACAATCGGGGAACTGCTGTGTTTACCATTAGCCAAAGAGATGACACGTATCATGTGTGGAGAGAAAGCTGCCAGAGAGTTAAACTTGGTGCCGCTTTCAAATGACACCATGTCAAGGAGAATAAACGACATGGCTGATGCTGTTAAAAAGACACTGATTGAGCGCATTAAGAACAGTAGATATTTTGCCATACAGCTTGATTTATTTTAGTACAATGTTTATTTCACTTTTATGTGCAATTAATTTTATTTGATTAATTATTTAAGTACAGTGTTTTATTTTCCTATATTTAAACACAGTGTTACTGTTCAAAGTACTGTGTGTAATGTTACAGTGGCCAACAATATTAAATATACTTGTTAAATAAAACCTCCGGCTTGTTTTTAATGAATACTTAGGCCTACTACGCTACTGTATTTTAATGTTGGTCATTATGGTGGTACTTGGAGAGCCAAGTATTTTCTGAGGTGGTACTTGGTGAAAAAAGTTTGAGAACCACTGATCTACAGTGCATAATATCATCAAAAGATTCAGAGGATCTGGAAGAATCTCTGTGCGTAAGGGTCAAGGCCGGAAAACCATACTGGGTGCCCGTGATCTCCGGGCCCTTAGACGGCACTGCATCGCATACAGGCATGCTTCTGTATTGGAAATCACAAAATGGGCTCAGGAATATTTCCAGAGAACAGTATCTGTGAACACAATTCACCGTGCCATCCGCCGTTGCCAGCTAAAACTCTATAGTTCAAAGAAGAAGCCGTATCTAAACATGATCCAGAAGCGCAGACGTCTTCTCTGGGCCAAGGCTCATTTAAAATGGACTGTGGCAAAGTGGAAAACTGTTCTGTGGTCAGACGAATCAAAATTTGAAGTTCTTTATGGAAATCAGGGACGCCGTGTCATTCGGACTAAAGAGGAGAAGGACGACCCAAGTTGTTATCAGCGCTCAGTTCAGAAGCCTGCATCTCTGATGGTATGGGGTTGCATTAGTGCGTGTGGCATGGGCAGCTTACACATCTGGAAAGACACCATCAATGCTGAAAGGTATATCCAGGTTCGACACAGCACCCTTGCTTTCTGTCAAGGTCAATAGAGAATGTTTGTTTTGTGTTTATGTTCAACTTGGCTCACGTTTGTGAACTGTTTTTCTGAAATGCTGCCGAAAGATGTTCCACAATCATGTACACTTTGGAGCAATGTCGTATAATCCACCATCTGGGAGGTGGGAGGAATCCGGAGAACCAGGAGGAAACCCACGCAGACGCAAGGACGCCCTAATCGTTAATTGGACCTTGGGATTTTCAACCTCGGACAAAGCAAAACCACTCGAGTCAGAATTTCTCATGAGAAGAGCAGGGCTGCCGACTTCTTTACTTTTAAATAAGTTACAAGGTTCATGCTTGTATTTGCTTTCGATCAAATCAACATTGACACGTGAGCTGGTTAAATCAATAACAAACAATACGGTTTGCTATTTTGAGGACGTAAACAGACTACGCCTGACCAATAGCTGGCTGGGGTTTTTTGTAAACAAAACAACATGGAGGGGTCTGTGTTTATTGACCACCATGCTTTTGAGGAATGAAGGGGGTGGAGCTCAATATTTCAACCCTTTTATTTTTGAATAGACTTTCCATTCGAATTCTAACAGATTTTTCCGTTACTCTACACCGAGTTGTCAAAGTTAAATAAATGAGAACGTGAGCAGGTAAGGTCAACACAGTCTGAGCCTTCATAATTGAATTGCTATTATGACTACTGTTACTCTAGAGTAAACCAAACTTTATAAAAGGCATTACAACTGTATAATACCACAGCACTGATTCTCAAAATGTCCGTTTCGCATTTATGGAAGGAGTCTCCAGTGTCAGTGCTTTGGAACAGGACAGAGGAGTTTACACTTTAGTTTTTCTCCATCGTGACAACTTCAAGAGGAAAAAGAATTTTAAGTCATAACAGGAAGTTGTTTTGCAGACATGCGTCATGATGTAACTCCGCTTCACCATATCACTTGACCTTTTTCCATTAATTCTCATCTCATCTCATTATCTCTAGCCGCTTTATCCTGTTCTACAGGGTCGCAGGCAAGCTGGAGCCTATCCCAGCTGACTACGGGCGAAAGGCGGGGTACACCCTGGACAAGTCGCCAGGTCATCACAGGGCTGACACATAGACACAGACAACCATTCACACTCACATTCACACCTACGCTCAATTTAGAGTCACCAGTTAACCTAACCTGCATGTCTTTGGACTGTGGGGGAAACCAGAGCACCCGGAGGAAACCCACACGGACAACATGCAAACTCCGCACAGAAAGGCCCTCGCCGGCCACGGGGCTCAAACCCGGACCTTCTTGCTGTGAGGCGACAGCGCTAACCACTACACCACTGTGCCGCCCTTTCCATTAATTATTTTTTTTAAATCAAATCATTCTTTATCCCGGCAGCACGGTGGTGTAGTGGTTAGCACTGTCGCCTCACAGCAAGAAGGTCCGGGTTCGTGGCCGGCGAGGGCCTTTCTGTGTGGAGTTTGCATGTTCTCCCCGTGTCTGCGTGGGTTTCCTCCGGGTGCTCCGGTTTCCCCCACAGTCCAAAGACATGCAGGTTAGGTTAACTGGTGACTCTAAATTGAGCGTAGGTGTGAATGTGAGTGTGAATGGTTGTCTGTGTCTATGTGTCAGCCCTGTGATGACCTGGCGACTTGTCCAGGGTGTACCCCGCCTTTCGCCCGTAGTCAGCTGGGATAGGCTCCAGCTCGCCTGCGACCCTGTAGAACAGGATAAAGCGGCTAGAGATGCTGAGATGAGATGAGATTCTTTATCCCCCACATGTTTTACTCCAAAGCACATTTTTAAACTTGACTTCTGTCTTGCGTAATCTGTCACCTTGACGGCATTACAACAGATGGGGGGGAGTGAAGAAAATTTAGGATGGGGAAGAAGGTTGCCAGACACTTGGCAACATGTTCACAGCAACAAAAACAAGCCGTAGACCGCAATAAAATGGCCTATGTGGTGTATGTTGGAATCGTAGTTCCATGGTACATCTATTTAACATACTGGCACCTCGACATATCAGCAGCGCGTTACAAAACATTACTTCTGTATTTCTTTCCTGTCACTAGAAAGTAGATCTGGCTATGATTGTTTCTTAGGAACGCTCGTGCCTGGTGACACGACACACAAACGGAAATTCACATTTATCTTTTTGGCTGCTGGTTGGTGACGCGCTCTTCAGTTCCCCTTCGCTTTAACGGCACAAAAAGAGCTGAAGGATTTGAAGCTGCACGATGGATATATTGGTGAAAGAAGGCTTGCTGTTTTTGCAAGGAGTCAAATTTGGAAAGGTAAGGATTTATTTTAACACTCCGAAAATTGTTTTTTGGATGATTGAAGGAGAAACAAAAAAAGGTCGTAATCCTTGTAGTCGTCATTAATGTGAAAGGTTTTGGGTTCCTGCTGTTTTAATCAGCATGTCTTGGATCGTTTGTGCAAATACACCAAAATGATGAAAATATCATACTGATAATGTGACTTGATCAGCTGCTACCATGTAAATATATATGACATACCTTTGAACACTTTTGCATCATTTTTGTAAATAATGTATCCTTATGAAATACAATAATATATATAAAAATAAAAAATATATAATATACACACACAAGGCATAAGAATGATCAAAGCACTGACACCGTGTAACCAACGCGGGGCATCCTTTTTTGCGTCCCGCTGATATTTACAAATATGTAAGTCACTTAAAGATTGATTGATTTAAATTTTTTAATCACACATGACGTTTCCTTCACAACCACAGACTCGCAGCTTGTGAACAGGCAAGGCAGGCAACTGCTCGGGGCCCCCTGGCCCAGGGCCCCCCCGAGAGTCGGGGCCCGAGGGCTTATTTATTTTGTTTTTTTATTGTTTTTATTGTTCTTTACCATTGTATTTTCACATTTGGAATTTAAAAAACTTTGGTTTCATACATTTTTCGTTGGTGTCAGATTATTTATAACATATTCGTGATGAACACTGGTCAGAAAGGCCCCGTGGAAATTTTTGCTTGGGGCCACAACAGACTCTAGAATCGCTTCTGCACAACCATCTCTGTGCTTGTTTCAGGTAAACAACTTAATTTGAAATAAAAAGCATTCTCTCTCTCCATTTCTTCCCACTTTTACTCCCCATTACGCTGAACTACAGTTAGGTCCATATATATTTGGACACTGACACAAATTTTGTTTTTTTACCTGTTTACTGAAATGTATTCAAGTTATAGTTATATAATGGACATGGACATAAAGTCCAGACTTTCAGCTTTCATTTGAGGGTATCCACATTAAAATTGGATGAAGGGTTTAGGAGTTTCAGCTCCTTAACATGTGCCACGCTGTTTTTAAAGGGACCAAAAGTAATTGAACAGTTGACTCAAAAGCTATTTCATGGGCAGGTGTGGGCAATTCCTTCGTTATGTCATTCTCAATTAAGCAGATAAAAGGCCTGGAGCTGATTTGAGGTGTGGTGCTTGCATTTGGAAGATTTTGCTGTGAAGAAAACATGTGGTCAAAGGAGCTCTCCATGCAGGTGAAACAAGCCATCCTTAAGCTGCGAAAACAGAAAAACCCATCCGAGAAATTGCTACAATATTAGGAGCGGCAAAATCTACAGTTTGGTACATCCTGAGAAAGAAAGAAAGCACTGGTGAACTCATCAATGCAAAAAGACCTGTACGCCCACAGAAGACAGCAGTGGTAGATGATCGCAGAATAATTTCCATGGTGAAGAGAAACCCCTTCACAACAGCCAACCAAGTGAACAACACTCTCCAGGAGGTAGGCGTATCAATATCCAAAGCTACCATAAAGAGAAGACTGCATGAAAATAAATACAGAGGGTTCACTGCACGGTGCGAGCCACTCATAAGCCTCAAGAATAAAAAGGCTAGATTGGACTTTGCTAAAAAAAATCTAAAAAAAAGCCAGCACAGTTCTGGAAGAACATTCTTTGGACAGATGAAACCAAGATCAGCCTCTACCAGAATGATGGAAAGAAAAAAGTATGGCGAAGGCGTGGTACAGCTCATGATCCAAAGCATACCACATCATCTGTAAAACACGGCGGAGGCAGTGTGATGGCTTGGGCATGCATGGCTGCCAGTGGCACTGGGTCACTAGTGTTTATTGATGATGTGACACAGGACAGAAGCAGCCGGATGAATTCTGAGGTATTCAGAGACATACTGTGTGCTCAAATGCAGCCAAACTGATTGGTCGGTGTTTCATAATACAGATGGACAATGACCCAGAACATAAAGCCAAAGCAACCCAGGAGTTTATTAAAGCAAAGAAGTGGAATATTCTTGAATGGCCAAGTCAGTCACCTGATCTCAACCCAATTGAGCATGCATTTCACTTGTTAAAGACTAAACTTCAGACAGAAAGGCCCACAAACAAACAGCAACTGAAAACCGCTGCAGTAAAGGCCTGGCAGAGCATTAAAAAGGAGGAAACGCAGCGTCTGGTGACGTCCATGAGTTCAAGACTTCAGGAAGTCATTACCAACAAAGGGTTTTCAACCAAGTATTAGAAGTGAACATTTTATTTACAATTATTTAATTTGTCCAATTACTTTTGAGCCCCTGAAATGAAGGGATTGTGTTTAGAAATGCTTTAGTTCCTCACATTTTTATGCAATCATTTTGTTCAACCCACTGAATTAAAGCTGAAAGTCTGAACTTCAACTGCATCTGAATTGTTTTGTTCACAATCCATTGTGGTAATGTACAGAACCAAAATTAGAAAAATGTTGCCTCTGTCCAAATATTTATGGACCTAACTGTATAATCTTTAAAATACCTTCAGTCTTCGGGTATTCGCGCACACACGTGCATTAATGCCTGAAACATCCTATTCCATCCCTAATAGGTTCTTTATCTCACAAAAACATCTCATCTCATTATCTCTAGCCGCTTTATCCTTCTACAGGGTCGCAGGCAAGCTGGAGCCCACCCCAGCTGACTACGGGTGAAAGGCGGGGTACACCCTGGACAAGTCGCCAGGTCATCACAGGGCTGACACATAGACACAGACAACCATTCACACTCACACCTACGCTCAATTTAGAGTCACCAGTTAACCTAACCTGCATGTCTTTGGGGGAAACCGGAGCACCCGGAGGAAACCCACGCGGACACGGGGAGAACATGCAAACTCCACACAGAAAGGCCCTCGCCGGCCCCGGGGCTCGAACCCAGGACCTTCTTGCTGTGAGGCGACAGCGCTAACCACTACACCACCGTGCCGCCCTTCACAAAAACATTTTCAGCTTTTTAAGATTCACCTCAAAGTGACCTGGACACATAGATCCCGATGGAATACGCCACAACAGGAAATTGCATCATCTCATGGGAAGAAAAATGCATCAATAAAATTCCATCATTTTCCCTCCTCTGTTTCGATGATGCTGCGATACTGACAAAGTCACTTGAGAAACACAGACTTGATATGAAAATTACACATTATGTGTGGCAATTATTGATCACATAAATGCTAAATTACCAAGTAAACGTTCATTCAATCATTAGAAAAGTCCTTATGCCATGATCATAGACACCTAGTCACCCACATTTTAACCCATTTATTAATGTTATCCTTCTGAGGATAACCTCAACCCTGTTACTCATTTAAGACCAAAATACAACAAGAAACATTAAAGTTATAAAAGAAAAAGAAAGAAAGAAAGAAAGAAAGAAAGAAAGAAAGATATTGTTGCACGTCCTGGTTGTGAAACTCACCCAGGACATCTCAAACAAAATGTTTCCGAGCTATACTGTCTATTTTTGTCCACTGTTGATACAGATCAATCTTGTGGTTATCGTAGACAGAGAGCAAAACGTTTAGGGATTCCCCCACCCAAATCCACCAGCATTAAAACGCTGTTAAATTATTCAAAACGAATCGTGGGAATGTGCGAGTGTCGGGATAATATTAACACACTGCATTATTGATGAAGGAAAAGCCACAGCTGTTTAGTCGCCCGAGGTGTCCCTGTATGCACAATGCCGTCGATAGGCGATGAATCATGCATGTGAGAGCGAGGCAGCTCAGAGTCTCAGCTTTTCACCTCCAGCACGTAGCCGGTCTCGGTGCAGAAATCAGGAAGCAAGCTGTCTGATAATGCTCAAAGATCAATTACAGCAGTAAGGACTTCATTTCCCTCGTCGTAGATCTCAGCGCTCACCTATTAACGCACGTAAAGGACCCGAAGAATACGCAAATATAAAATCAGATATCTGGCCACATCGTGTTTAGTGTCAGCGATACCCGTACACAGGATATTGTTTGTAGTCACCAGTTCTCTGATGATGATGGAGCTTCTTGTCCTGACATGAAAATGAAAGGCAACATCATTTTTCACTCCTGTACAAATCAATGCAAAAACCAACATTGAATGAAAAGGCATTAAATAAGTAACGAATAAAAATACTTGAGGGTGTTCTTAGAAAATAAACAATAATAGGATGGCATGACACCTTTTAACCCTTCGATGCAAAACATGGGTCAAAAGTGACCCGGCTGAGTTTTTATCTTCTATATCTTTGCAATAAATTAATTCCATCATTCAGTATTCAAGGTATTCCTCAATTAACTTGTTTTTGATCATCATGCATCCTTATTTTATTTTTTCCTTTCTTACTTTTTGAATAAAAACCCTTTTTGTATCGCTACCCTTCTATGGGTCAAAAACGACCTGCATTCATTTTCCAGGTTATTTCAAGTATGGCTGAGTGTTTCTATGATGTACTTTTGAAATAAATTCATTTTGTCATTTACTTTTCCAAATATGCAGTAAATATCTTGTTTTTGTTGAGCACAAATCATCGTTTTTATTTTTCCTTTCTTAAGTTATGAACAAGCACAGCTTTTGTAATTCTACATCAAGTTTACACACATGGGTCAGAACCGACCCGCATGCATTTACTCCAGCGTTTGGTGGGAACTGTGAATTGCGCTTGTGTCAGACATTTCACAGCTCAGCACAGCGCCCTTTGCCCATCTAATACATGCAAGGAATGTTTTTCAATTGTTCTAACATTACCTTAGAAAAAAATGGATTATGTTTAGGTTACGGGTGGTGTAGTGGTTAGCACTGTCGCCTCACAGCAAGAAGGTCCGGGTTCGAGCCCCGTGGCCGGCGAGGGCCTTTCTGTGCGGAGTTTGCATGTTCTCCCCGTGTCCGTGTGGGTTTCCTCCGGGTGCTCCGGTTTCCCCCACAGTCCAAAGACATGCAGGTTAGGTTAACTGGTGACTCTAAATTGAGCGTAGGTGTGAATGTGAGTGTGAATGGTTGTCTGTGTCTATGTGTCAGCCCTGTGATGACCTGGCGACTTGTCCAGGGTGTACCCCGCCTTTCGCCTGTAGTCAGCTGGGATAGGCTCCAGCTTGCCTGCGACCCTGTAGAACAGGATAAAGCGGCTACAGATAATGAGATGAGATGAGATGAGATGAGATGTTTAGGTTACCTTGAGAGTGAGTAGATTACTTGTCAGAAAGTTACAAGTAATTACTATTAGCTACCTAGCTGTTGACATATTCTACTTTAGTTAGCTAATTTTATTGTAGTTGGCTTCGCTAACTACATAGTTAATAAATAAATAAATAAATAACTGGCCCCATTCACTGCTCAAGTAATTACTTGAAGCAAATTATTATTATAGTATTAAGACATTTAATTTTAAATCACACTTGGATGACCCATGTGTAGTAATATAAAAAGTATTTTTGTTCATAAAGTAGGAAAGAAAAAATTAAATTAATGATTTATGGTAATTAAAAACAAGATATTTAAAGAATACTTGGAATATTCTATCATAAAATAAATTGATTTCAAAAGATAGAGCAAAGAAAAACTCAGCCAGCGTGAAATAACCTGGAAAATGAATGCGGGCCATTTTTGACCCATGTTGTGCATTAAAAGTGGTGTGCATATGTTTTGCATCAAACGGTTAAAGTTGTGAAAATACGCACAAACTCAACTTTGTTCGCATGATCACTTACGCTGTCGCAGCTATAACCAGTCTTTCCCTTATCGGACACTTTTTTTTTTTAAGCGCTCTTCTGAACATTAAAAAAAAAACCCAAACCACAGCTTATCACTTAATCGGAAAACCACAAAGCGTAAATGCATCGGTCCTGGAGATGTCAGAAAAGTTAAAACTTTCCTTCTGACTGTTACGAAGCACGAACTCTGAAGACTCCTTTTGACCAATCAGAATTTCACAGTGCTGTGGTATAATTATTTTTATTTTTCGTCTCATAATGAGAGATCTGAGATTAAAGCAAAAAACCTTTCCATGTCCCTGTGTGACAAACAGAAGGTCTGGAAGAAGATCTGGGTGATGGTGTTTAAGCCCAGCCAGGTGGGCATCGGTCGCATTGAGATGTATGACATGCGGGAAGGAGCGAGCGGGGCTGCGAAGCTTGCCATACTGAAGAAATCTGAGAAGCGGGTGATCCGGCTGACAGAGTGCCTCAGCGTGACGCCGGCGCTGGGTGAAAGCTGCCCGGCAGGCTACGCTGCATTTTACCTCAACACAGCTCAGCGCATCTACACGCTGGCGGCACCGATTCAGGATGAGTGGGTACCCGCCCTCTGCTCTCTGGCATTTCAGGTAGGCTCATGTGCAGTGAAGTAAAACAAATGCAACAAAGTACAGTGATTGGAAAACCATAATAACGTCACAGTTTTGTTCTAACAAAGTTAAAAACGCCTTTCGGGGTCACATGGTTGCAGGGGCAATCGGCGTAAATGAACTCACAGGGTTAAGTCTTTCAAAGATAAAAAACAGTTGTCAGAAAACACACAGAACGGTGTGAGAAATCAAGAAATGATCCTGGGGCTGATTTCTTTCCTGCCCAGATTGGAGGGAGCTTCATGCAGCCAATCAGTGACAGTCGTGTCAAGTGATTACCCAGATGGACACGCCCCTAGATTTGCTCGCTGCTGAAACTGATATTTTTCAGACAAATCTGAAACAGTCATGAGCGCTGATAATGGAAGCGCATGCGAAATACAGTTGTGGGTGTGATCAGTACGAATGAGGATTATTTACTGTCAAATTTTTTTCCCCCAAAATGTCTTTGGAGAAG